>NC_053421.1:697970-888599 GCF_016859285.1 Xiphias gladius
TACCTGAAATTAATCAGTTATATTACAACTGGAATTAATCTTCTTCTGTGTAACTTTAACTGCAGTATAACATATTCAGGCAAAACAGTCTGAGCGACTAGGCCTTAGGGGTGTGTGTATCTGTGTGTACTTGTTGATATATCCTGGTGGGGACTTTAAGCTGAATGCACACTAACCCATGGGGACTTGTGTCAGTATGTGGACAAAAATTGAGGTCCCCCACGGATACAGACTGCTTTTTGAGAGTTAAGACTTGATTTTAGGGTTCAGGTTAGAATTACGTTTAGGTTACGGTTAGGGTAAGGGTTAAGGTTAGGCATTTAGTTGTGATGGTTAAGGTGAGAGTAAGGTGCTAGGGAATGCATTATGTCAGTGAGTGTCCTCACGGAGATAGTGGAACAAATTTGTGTGTGTGTGTTTTAACGAGCTGCCACATGAAGGCAATTTAATGGCGTCAACAGCAATGGTATAATAAATCCAGAAATGGACCACTGTGTCTGTATGATTTAAATCATTTAAATTGATGCATGTAAGATTAAAAACTTGAAGTCTGGTTGCCCCCTAACGGTGACGCAGCCCGCACAAACCGACGTGAAAGACTTTCCGCCGACGTCACTGCGTATGTCCATAAACATAGCTGCAGCTGTCTAAGAGCTACAATAACAACCTCTACCCAACAACTTAACCGCGGCTTTAATGGTACCTGACAGCACCGCAGGCCGCCGAGTTTAAAAAATGCGGCTTTCTTAACAACTCTGGCCTCCGTTTCTTCGTCCTCCGAGCCGAAAACTAGGTTATCGTCGCAGCCACCGCCGCAAAACAAACACGGAGACTCGGTCGTAGAGGGAACAGGGCAGTGTGGGGCTGCATCTCGGTCAGTGGGCCTGTTTCTGGCCGAAGCGGTGGTTTTGTTATCCCGCAGTGTCCCGCTGCGCCTGTAATTCTTTTGTATACATATCGTGTAACCTGTTTAAACCGCCTTAACATGCAGGGTAACGGGGCGGGACAGGGCCGAGATTCAGAACTGTCCTGCCTAAACGGTGCACAGAACGGTGAGTCGTCCTCCACCGGGGTAGCTCACTCCAACGGACTTGTGTCAGTCACCAACAATGGAAACACTGTTAGCGATAACAACGGAGTGTCAGCCCAGTCTGCGCTCAACAACATTAGCAGCACGTCGGATGTCAAGAAGAAGAAGCATCTGTCTCAGTCTGAGGAGGATGTCATCAGGCTGATAGGACAACACCTACATGACTTAGGGCTCAAGTAAGTAAGTCGGCCAGTTGAACGACCGTGTCATCAGACAGCTGTCAGATGATGTGTCTCACTCAGATCCGTCAAGCAGCCGGGACAGTCAAGATGACCTCTGGATATGCTGTTTTCTCTCCAGTGTAGAGAGGAAAACAAACCAGTCCGGTACATCATGTTTAAATGTAGGGAATCTGTAGGCCCCGCAGGTGCATTTGACGTATAAAACCCACCAAACAAATAGCCTTCCACAGCTCTGTCTGGGATGGTGTTCCGCAGTGGATCAGACAGTACCGGACACGGTTGAAGTTTTGATGAAATTTTAAAGTAGTTTTCTTCCTGTTGCACACCTCTGTTTGACGCAGCGCTGTGGCGAACGGCAACAGAAAGTAAGTGATAACAAGCAGATGCAGCTTGGTGGGTCATATGTTCATTGAAACATTAACAAAAAAAATCCTAAATTTGGACAAAATACTAAATGCGGCTCAAAAATGCTTGTTTTTAAAGGAAGTTTGTTGTGGCCGGATTAGTTTTGTAATAGGCACATTGTGGGAGAGGCTGCATATTTTTACATGTCAAAGGTGTGGATGAAGTGAAGGGGTTAACCTCATGACCCAAATTCATGTTATTATATTCATACAGTACACTGTGTATTGTACTTTAAATGGGACTTAATGAACCATCAAAGAACTGAGGTTTCTAAGAGGAAATCTGAAAACTATTTTTACTATTAGTTAATCTATCTATTTATTTATTTATTATTGGTCCAATTAACCTATTAATTGTTTAGTCTATAGAATGTCAGAAAATTGTGAAAAATGCACATCACCAGTTTTCAGTTGGTGACTTATTCAAATGTCTTGTTTTGAAACACCAACAGTCCAATACCTAAAGATACTTTATAACAATATAAACAGAGTAAAGCTGCAAATCCTCAAATTGGAGAAGCTGCAACCATTGATTTGTACCCATTACATGAATGTCAAAATTCCTGTTGATTAATTTTCTGTCAGTTGAATAATTAATTAATTAATCAATTCAGCAATGAAAGGCATCATGCATTTTTGCTCAACTCACCCTTTTTACCTATTTTCACTGCTCATAGATAGTAGTTACAGAATAGTGAGCTAAGAATCAAATCTGTGGCTCGGCCCACTCAGTGCAGAGCGTCACCCATGCAGTCATGTGTTATTTAACAGTTTTTCACATGACAACAGTGAACATATTCTAGTTCCAGTCACCATATTAAAAATTGATCATGAGTCCCGATGCATTCCCAGGTCATTGATATGATGTAAATTGATTTTTCTTCTCTGTTTTGCTGTGTACATTGTTGACAGTCAGACGGTGGACCTCCTGATGCAGGAGTCTGGCTGCAGACTGGAGCACCCCTCTGCCACCAAGTTCCGCAATCATGTCATGGAAGGAGAGTGGGACCAGGTGGAGACAAGTTACCTGCAGTGCATATCCATACTCCTAGGAGTCTTTGCACTGTATTCATCTATGCACTGTATTTAAACAAAGTAGAGGAGAAAATGTGGATTCAGTTTGCTAAGAAACAGGATTGTTTCCGTGCTTGAACTCTCTGCTAGTCAACCTAACCTAGTAAAACTTAACTCTCGTGCTGTTTCCCTCTCTTTATTCAGGCTGAGAGTGATCTGAATGAGCTGAAGGCATTGATGCATTCTCCAAGTGCTATAGTGGTAAGTGGCAAGTCCAGCAATCCGCAGACCAGTGACAGACAGTTTTGTCTCTAATGCTGTGTTGTCTCATCAACAAATCAACATTTTATGTGCAGTACACAAACACAGCAGTCTTGACCATGGAGCTGTGAATATTGGGACAAAATACAAGAAACCAGCAGTAGTTAGCAGTAAAGTTCAAATATCTGTGTCAGCATCAAAGAATAAGATTTCTGTGAAATCAGCAGTTTCACAGAACAACCACTGAAACAACCACAGGAAAACATAACTTGACTTAAATCCTGACCTCAGCGAGTACTTTATGTCTGCAGTGAGAACAAAATATAGTGAGCATGCCAAGAAAATGCAAATCATTTCACTGTTTGAAGACATCCTGGTACTGGAGCTCAGTGGTCTGAGTGGTCTATAACTGCCTCAGTTATAACTGGTTCATTCTGGATGTGTTGCTTTCAGTGTGTTCACGCTGTCTACATAGTACCTTTTGAGATGAAAAGAGCAGGGCAGACATGCAACACTAATTATGAGCCTTAACCAGAACAGAAAGAGTCTTCTCTCACCTGCTGGGGGGACAAAAATGCACTGCTGGTCTCCACTAAAATTATAGTCTTTCCAGTCTGTGTGCAGTGTGTACAGATTTTATATGTTGGAATACCTGTTGTGTGATAATTTGATTAAACACATGAATTTTTCTTAGGAATTAGCTACATGTAAGTACAAAGGTTTTAGAACTAGATTTTTACACAGGAGTCCTCTTCAGGATAGGGCTGTTGGACTTGTGGGGACCCAGGGCAGTTGAAAACATTGCCAAATATCACATTGACAGTGTTTTCAACTTTGCAAAGCAGCATCAAAGGTTATTACTCTCTCTCAAATCAGCTGGAAGTGATTCATAAACATGCACCAAACGTACAGATCATAGTTGGTGAACCTTTCAAATAAATAAAAAGAATGAACACTCATTTCAGTCATGTGTGTTGGTAATGAAGTATTAGAATTTTCTGTCTTGATGTCATATGGGTAAATGTCGCAGAACACACAGCCTGCGGATATCGTGATGACTACTGTCCTTCTTTGTTATTTCTGGCCATGTCCTGTCCTTGTCTTCCTGTACAGCGGATGAAGTTCCTGCTGCAACAGCAGAAGTATCTGGAGTATTTGGAAGATGGGAAGGTCCTGGAGGCCCTGCAGGTCCTCAGAGCCGAGCTCACTCCTCTCAAGTACAACACAGAGCGTATCCACATCCTGAGCGGGTAGGTTCACCAGCAGACAGGGAAGCTGAGTCATACTGATGGAGGCAGAGTTATTATTTGCACAGAGAAGTTCACTGCACTTAAATTGTCAAATGTTGTTCATTGTTTACTTTTTTAAGTTTGTTTTTTTCCATGTTGTAGTAGAACGTGTCATATCCCTCAGAGGTATAGTAGGAATGATTCTGGCAGTCTCTCTGTTGACTTTGCTGTCACTGATTAGCAGAGATTGAACATTCAATTCTTTTAAACTCATTTTATTTATATAACGCCAAATCATAACACAAAGTTATCACAGGGCACTTTCATATAGAACAGGTCTAGACCGTAGTCTTTATATTTACAGAGACCCAACATTCCCCCATGAGCAAGCACTTTGCGACAGTAGCAACGAAAAACTCCCTTTTAACAAGTAGGCCCTTGAACAGAACCTGGCTCATGGTGGGCGGCCATCTCCCCTGACCAATTGGGTCAAGAAAAATACAGGGAGAGAGAGAGAGAAAGAAGGGGGGGGGGCAGGAGAAAATACAATGCAGGTTCCCCATAAAGATGTGTAATGATAATAAGACTAATAATAAAACTAATAATTATAATAATAGGGCAAATAAGACTAATAATAATAATAATAATTTAATAATAACCTGACTAAATATAACAATAATAATAATAATAATAATAATAATAATAATAATTGAAGCAGTGCATGTTAATAGGGATCATAGGGGCAGTAGGTGGTTTGCAGTTACAGATTCAGATTCAGTTACAGATTCTCCAGACGCAGAAACACCTGCAGAAAGTGACAGGCGGAGAGAGGAGGAGGAGGAGAGAGACGAGAAAGCACAAAACTATGGGAGAGAGAAGGAGCCAAGTTAGTAACAAGCATTAATGGAATATGAATGTGTAAGGATGGAAAGGGAGAGGAGGAGAGAGGAGTGCGGTGCATCATTGGAAGTCCCAAGGCAGTCTAGGCCTATAGCAGCATAACTAGGGATGTTTCAAGAGAAGCCTGAGCCAGCCCTAACATTAAGCAAGGGAGGTTTTAAGACACCTCTCCACGTTTACTCTTAAAAATTGAGAGGTGTCTGCTTTCCAAACTCAAACTGGAAGAAGGTTCCACAATAGAGGAGCCTCATAGATGAAGGCTCTGCCTCCCATTCTACTTTTGGAGACCCTAAGAACCAAAAGTAAGCCTGCATTCTGCGAGAAGACTGCAACTCTACCGGCTGGTCTTAACTCTGGGTTGTCATGCACTTTGCTACTGGCCATTGAAGGCTAGTAGCAAACAGTACTGAAGCTGCCAATACCCTTTGTGACAGAACTTGAACATGATCAAAATTAGATTATCAATGTGTCCCTCAGAATTCCATGCTTGTCAGTGTGGAAAACTCTCTGAAACAACAAGACCATCACAGAACACTGACACACTAAAAGGCAATCCACACAGACGGTGTTTCTGATCTCCACAACTTTTCCATCTCATGGATCTTCCATTTCTTGCAAACATAACAATGAAAACAGACTCCAAGACACATGCATGTGATGCACGGCACTACAGGATTTGCTATATTTTTTTATGCCACAAGCATAATCTCCACAGACAGCCTTTCGAAATCACACAAATCTCCTGCAGTCTGTATGTTTTTTCCCTTATTATTGGTATCAACAATGATCAATCAACACTCCAGTTTTGCTATGAGCCTTCAAGTTCACTATAAGCATTCCCTTTCCAACTAAGAGGTGGGATAAAATCTACAAATCAAAACTGAGAACTATGCAGTTTTCTTCCTGTATACTCCTTGTGGAGCCCACTGTAAAACTATTTATGTCCAGTAAATTTCTGATGCTCCTCAGCCGGGTGAAGACATTTTGTCCTCCTTCTGTCGTCTTTCTGCTGCTGGCAGGAGAGCTGCTGCTGAGGAAAGAGACGGCTGAACGGAGGTCTGAGTCAGTGTGGACTGCACAAATGGACGCCTCAGTAGTGCTTACATGATGCCGAATTCCTGCTTTTGATAAAGAATTCCCAGTAAGGCTGTGTTCAGACTGACAACCCTGTATCATAACTTGTGGGCTCCTCATGCATTTCAGTGAGACCACTGTGTTGGTGCAGTGGGGGTGCATCCACAGAAGGCTCCAGCAAAAAATAGCGTGAACAATAGTGTGAACAAGACTGATACTGACTTAACTTTTGCTGCAGCACAAGATAACATCAGGGGCTGCAACGTTCATCTTACCCCACCATCTGAAAGTTTTTGAGCAAACAACAAATATCCTGGTTGAGCTTCAGTATCTTGTGTGCAAAGTTGACAGTTTGGCCTGAGGGTGGAGCTAGAGGATATGTCTTAGTCACCATAAACACTGAAAAACATCTGGGCACCATGAACATCCACAGCAACTGTAGCATGTCCTGGATATTCATGACATGATAAAGTGGCCTGTAGTTGCTGAGATGGAACTCTGGGTCAACCTGATCAACATCCCCAAATGCCAGTAGGACTTCATGTGTACTAGTATGAGAGTAGCTTTGGTAGTTTTTTCTCACTTTAATGCTGGAAAGAAAACAAACAAAAAAATTACGTACTTTTCAAAGCTGGCCAAATATATATTTAGCAGATACACTGATGGCATTATACTTTTCATGTGCAGTAATGGCAACAATCAATAGGAAAACAAATTGATACTGGTGTTCGTCCAAGACTGAAAATCTAACATAATTTTCATGCTTGTTTATGATATAGTATTTGTGAAGGAGGAGTCTTTATTATATGAAATGCATGACAGAACGGGCAGAGATCAACACACTGACAAAGTGATACATTCATGTAAGCTCATTGTAAAAGCAGGCATGAGTGCATCTGACGGTAGCTGAGAAAATGTCATCATGTGTTTTGAAGGTACCTGATGTGCAGTCATGCAGAGGACCTGCGAGCCAAAGCAGAGTGGGAAGGCAAAGGCACGGTATCCCGAACAAAGCTTCTGGACAAGCTCCAGAGTGAGTGCAGTCTGACTCACACCCCAAACTTTCTGTACATTGATTTGTAAGCATTAACAGCAGTGGGTCATTCTCTGTTTAGTATGTGTATGAAAATGATGCTTCTCTTGCCCACTCTGAAATCATGCAGCTGACACCTACTTGACATTAGCATGTGTGTCCTGTCTAGATTATGTTTAGGTAAGATTCAGTTGGATTATATGTACTCATTATGATAATATGAATCTCTTATACACCCTGAAATCAGATTTTTGCTAATTTACCAAAACAGAGATTTTCACAAGAGTTAAATCACGACCTGTGCAAATAAGGACATTTATTAATATTTAGAATTTAGTAGTAGTATAATCTTGGCCATGATTATCTTGGAATAAAATATTATATGGATAATATAGTGTATCATAAAAATATGATGGAAATCTTTACAAAAAAACTGAATTTTTTTCTCACGCAATTTAAATAATTAAATCCCTTTTTAATTGAAGGATTGAAGGATTTAAATGCATGAAACAAAAATTTGAACTTTTGTCCGTAGAGTAGTTCAACATTGTCCCCCTTGTCTTGGGTAATATTCAGACCATGTAACACCGATTGGAAACACCTCACCTCACTTTGTTGCACATGTACAAAGTTTCCACAACTGGCTGGAATATTACCTCTTTGAAGACACAAATATAAGCGTCTCTTTGGACCTACAAACCAGAAGGTTTGACAAAGCATTGTGAGTATACGCACATCCAGCTAGTTGATTGATTGATTCAACTCCTGTTGGGTTCAAAATGGAGAGGAAAACAAACCTAAATGCTCTACATACAAGTATAAAAGAAACAACCACACACCAACACACATTAACCTACGTGCAGCCTGGAGAAGCAGAATTCCAGCTTCAGTAACTATCAGAGCAGCTCCATGTGTGTCACATGTCGTCTTGTGGTTGATTCCATACTTGGATGTTCCTTACTATGAATGGATGGATGGAATACAATTGAAGGCTAAATTATATTAACTAACTACAGACACCAAATAAAAAATTAAAAAATAGAATAAAAATAAAATATATGGAACCACATGTAGACTATACTATGTGCTGAATATTACACTGTACAGTGGCAGTAATATTATGGTAGTATAGTATTACTATAGTTCTGAACTAAATAGAATCACACACTGTGTGTGTGTGTGGGTGTGTGTGTTTGGGTGTGCGCGCAGCCTACCTGCCTCCCTCTGTGATGCTGCCCCCTCGCCGTCTGCAGACTCTGCTGAAGCAGGCAGTGGAGCTGCAGAGGGAGCGCTGCCTCTACCACAACACCAAGCTTGACAGTGGACTGGACTCTGTTTCTCTGCTTCTGGACCACGCCTGTAGCCGGTAAGAACCCACACACCAGGGCTGCACCAGGGCTCCAACCAGGCTAATTTATTACTGTGACTACTGTGTGTGCTACAGAATTGTATCCAATATTTCGTCCATTGAAAACTTTGTAATCATTTTCATAATGATGTTTAGATATAGAATAATTTCAGATCAAGGTTTTCCCAGTACTAATGAGTGAAGTACGGACTCCTGCACCAGGTTGTGTACCCGTGGGTACCATAAATTTTATATTGATTTTAAAACAAAAAAATAAAACAGATAACAGAAATGAAAATTAAGCCACATTTTTCTTTAAACACCTTAGGCAGAGTAATTTTATCAAGCCTAATTAGCCATCATGATTTTTTAAAATTGTGAATGCCTACAACACCTTTCATTATCAGCGTGGACACATGATTACTGAAAAATCTGTCTCACTTTAACTTTAACATCAACAACTGGGAGCTGACTGAGCGAGAGCTTTGCACATCTGAATAGAACACTACATTGCACAAAACAGCAGACAACCTCAGATCATATATATCTAATATATATTTACATACACAAACTGCAAACAAGTGCGTAAACAGCTTCAAGTTGACCAAAAAATCTATAAATAAGCAAACAGATTATAGTATGCATTAAGAAATTTGATCTGCCTGCCTGATGTATGTGTGTGTTCCTAATCTTTAGGAAACAGTTACCCTGCTATACTCAGCAGATTCTCACTGAACACTGCAATGAAGTCTGGTTCTGCAAGTTCTCCAACGATGGTACAAAACTGGCAACAGGGTCCAAAGACACCACAGTCATTGTGTGGCACGTTGACGTGGTAATCAATAATTTTCTTATCATTAGTTCCATTTCGAAACAGGAAAAATCAGTAGGTGTGTGAGAGCTAAAATAACTGGGTTAATGACTGGTTTGTCTGTTGGTCAAAAGGAAACCCAGCAGCTGAAGTTGATGAAGGCTCTGGAGGGTCATGCTTATGGTGTTTCATACCTGGCATGGAGCCCTGATGATGCCTATCTGATAGCCTGCGGTCCTGATGACTGCTCTGAGCTGTGGCTGTGGAATATACAGGTAAACCTCTCTCACACAGGATAAGAGTGGACATGCATGTCAGCTGGTCATTTGCTTCCTTCCTGGCTGGCTGAACTGTGATCCACATTCAGAAAAATCAAACAAGTAAAACAACAACAAAGTAAGTGAATGAAAGAGTTATGTTCACCACACAGTGAACATAAATCAGCAGCAGGCCACTGACCAATCACAACTGTGATGAGGCATAAAGAATCACTCTGCATGATTTTATTCATGTTTATTTATTTTTTTTATTTTTTATTTTTTATTTTTCTTTAACAGCAGGTGGGGGTCCCTGCAAGACAAAGACAATATTTTATCATAGAAGTCAGTTATATAATAATAGGACAAATGTAGTGAGATTTTTGAATATCAGTAAACACATTCCATTGCCTGTCACATTATTTAATTATTTTGCTGAGAATGAACTAATGGTGGACCTCTTAATTTTCTGAATTCAGTATAATACAAACACGTCAGCATTATAAAAATACTGACATGCTTATTAATTTAGCAAAATACAATTGTGATTATTTGATGATCTGTAATTAACTATCCAGCTGTAGCTCAAATATATGTTTTTGCTCATAATTAATTAGAAACAGTAGATTTTGCCACAACCAGCCAACCAACTTCCCCATGACATTCAGCCATCACAGCTTGTCCACCTGTCACAGACTTTGCACAAACTGTATTCCAAACTGATGCACTTACAGGATAAGTTAACATTTTTTTCGAAGTCTGTCTTACGTACATAAAAAGTTTTTGGTCACCCTCCTCCTCATACTGGCTGTGAAAAGATCCCTACTGAGTATGACTCTAATGTAAGAAATGAAGGATCATAATATGAGGCTTCAGTAGTCTGAGTCAAATCATGTGGATAGCAGCACATAATTTGCTGCTGCTGCTGGAGACCAGGTTGTTGAGAGTGGAGTTTGGGCACCAAAAAACCAAAGCAATGAATTCAAAGAGGCCAAATTCTCTGTAGATCTGAGAGTTGATGATAGTAATAGTTGGTGTTAGTAATTTTTGGATTTGTAACTGCACATGACTCCTTTCACATTAAACTTAAAACCTACAGCTGCAATAATCAAAAAAAATTAAAATATTGACTAGCACAGCTTTTACTAAGCCTAGCTCAGTTGTCTTACCCAGTCTCTTTCATGTAAAAAGCACCTGGACACTGAATGCAGACACACTGTATTCTCACTCCAAATAGTCTTTTCCAAACCCATTCAAACTTGAAGGGAGAACCATATTAGCCAGTAAGAGATTGTGTTTTCAGGTAATAAGAGGATCACATGACAAAAACCTTAAAATCAGTATGTTGTAGAGTGTTTGATGTCTGATCTTTTCAGTGATGTTTCTCCCTCTTCTCGGCTCTGCTGTGTAGACAGGGGAGTTACGCACCAAGGTGAGTCAGTCTCATGAGGATAGCCTGACCAGCGTGGCCTGGAATCCAGATGGCAAACGCTTTGTCACTGGTGGCCAGAGAGGCCAGTTCTACCAGTGTGTGAGTATCTTTCACAGCACACACTCTGTGCTGTTAGTGCCCACGGGCTCTGCGCATTGCATGCAGTGCCTTTACATCACACTCTTTGATTTGGAAAAAACACATTTAATAGAGGTGCATTGACAGAGTGTTAAGCACTACAGCCAGTACCAGTCCAGCTCACAGTTTGTCTGATACTGATACTGTAATGACACACACTTTGAAAACATACTATGTACGGTTTTTCATGTCTTTTGTCTAACTTAAATGCTGAAATGCTGTTATTTTGATCACTAGAGGAACCTTGGTAATTGAAATGACATTCTGATATATCGAACACTGAGGTTTTTGATCGGAGTTTATCTGGGCTGGTATGTAAACAAAATCTGTCCAGACTTTGACTTGTGAGTTTAAACAATTCAGAGTTAAAAGGAGGACCTTTGTATAAAGAAACTAACAGTAACTTTCAGCAAAGTATTAAGTGTTATTTTCATGAGCGGAGTAGCAGGAGTTTATGTAGCATGGCTGTATCACATCAATCATTATTGTTTTGTGCGCACCTTATCATGATGAATTCCTCTCAAGGTCTCATCATCACTCTGATGTTCAGAGATTTTATTCTCTTTTCCCTCAGTTTAAGACAGAACATAAAAGATATGACAAACCTTCAGCATCACACAGACGAACAATGTTGGGATTGAAGTCCATCTGAGTCCACTTTGAGCATTATAAGTTTGTACAGTATAACCCTACCTCCCTCCACAAAGAGGGCGGTAAGGCTGTAACTTGTCTTTATCTCACTTTATCAGAACCATAAGATCCAAGAAGCCAGTTAATCACTTGTCAGATATGTCTATAGTCACAAACTCCACTGGTAGATCACCCAAAAATTAATCTGTAGTGCACAGAGAGGAATTTATTAATTATGTCAAGCCTCAGTCCTGTGAAAATCTTTTATAAAACCAGCTTCTGATCAGCTCCATGTTTAGCCGCTATACATGTTGTTCACAGCCACTGGAAAAACAGGCTGGTTTATGTTATTTCTGAATTTAGAGAAATGTTTCTTTTAATTAATAACCAACCAAGTGTCCACAGTATTAACAGTCAATGAATATCCTTGTGATCTGGGCTGCGGGTCAGACGAAAAAAGACATTTGACTATTTTTTCACAACTGTGTTTATTGAGTTTTTGAAGAGTTGGTAAATATGTATATAGTTCCTTCAACCTCATAGCTTGATTTTTGTTCTGATATGCATGGCCATTTGTGAGATCTTATATAGACAGAGGTGTGCCTTATCAAATCCTGTCTAATCAATTGAATTTACTACATGTGAATTCCAATCAAGGTGTAGAAACATCTCAAAGATGATCAAGAGAACTGAAAGGCACCTGAACTAAATTTCAAGTGTAATTGCAAAGGGTCTGAATACTTATGTCAGTGTGATATTTCAGTTTTCCCTTTTTTAACAAATTTTTTTTTTTTTAATTTTAAATTCTGTTTTCGATTTGTCATTATGGGGTATTGAGCGTAGAGTGATGAGGGGGGAAAAACTGAGACTTAACAAAATGAAGAGGCTTGAATACTTTTCGAATGCACTCTACAGTGGCATGAAAAAGTTTGGGCATCCCTGGTCAAAATTTCTGTTACTTTGAATAGCTAAGCAAGTAAAAGATGACTTGATTTCCAACAGGCATGAACTTAAAGATGACACATTTCTGTAATATTTTTAGCAAAATTAAGAGGATGGCTTCTACAACAAGATAATGATCCTAAACACACCTCAAAATCCAAAATGGACTACCTCAACAGATGTGAGCTAAAGGATTTGCCATGGCCTTCACAGTCCGCTGACATAAACATCATTTAAAATCTGTAGATATACCTCAAAAGAGCAGAGTATGCAAGACAGCCTAATGGTTTTGACCTCAAAATGAAACCTTTTCTAATAAAGCTCCTCAGAGCAGCATTTAAATGATTTTAGCATCATTCAAACCATTATAATGGCTCAATTTTTTGTTTTAGAAAAACATTGCCATTGAAAATTGATTATGTGTTGCTATATGGCCATTCATTTTGTGTCACAAGGTCAGATCAGTGAAGGGGAGGGAGTAGCAGTGTGCATTGTTATCTGCTACACTGTTTCGTTTACAGAAAGTTGTGAATGTTCAAATATGCTGCACTTGGGCCTCATCTTCCCTGCTGTCGGAGGATGCTGTAGAGCAGTTGACAGTCCACCGGGCTGTTGGTCTCACAGCTCAGAGTCACGTAGTCATTAAGAGTACTGAAACTACAGAATTTTGGACCTGATCATGTCCTGAGCATATCTTCAGTTTTAGTACAGAAAAGAAAACACTGATCCCAAATCACATATGTAAGGTTCGTAGATCTCACTGCAGCAGTCTGGTATTGATATTGTTCCTGAATGCATTTTGTTTCCTCCTGACTCCCAGGACTTGGATGGAAACCTGCTGGACTCATGGGAAGGTGTTCGAGTGCAGTGCCTGTGGTGTGTGAGTGACGGCCGGACAGTCCTTGCATCTGACACCCACCGACGTATCCGAGGATACAACTTTGAGGACCTGACAGACAGAAACATGTGCGTCACCACCCTAACTGGGCTGAGTAACCTCAACACCCACTTTTCCTGCTCGTTCTGTAGATGTCTGCACAAATTAATCCCGTTATATTGACAGAAGGAAAAAGGCAGAGTGGAGTACTGAACTCCAGCACCACAAATGAGCCGACGACAAAAAAAAGGTCATAGAAATACATACAATTATACATACAACACATTGTCTTGAAATTGGTCCATTTTACATAAACGCTCATTCATGAAAATTAGTTTTGATTGATCAAAGTCTGCAAGGTTTATATGTGAGTAATCAAAATTCTAGAAATGCTCAAAATGCGAATAATCAAAATTCTAGAAATGCTCAAAAGTTGAAAAATGTCAAAAATCAGCAGAGGGTCCTTGAGACTTCAATCTTTTTGCAACGCAATCTGCAAAATATGAAGAAATTTTGCTTCACTGCAACTGATGGTCAATTACGAAGTCTGTCACTCTATTTTTCAAAATTTGCAAAATTAACTCCAAAAACTTGAAACCTAATGATTTGTTAAAATGCTGCCAATATTGATTCACAGATTGTTTAGATTTTTAATCTCCAGAGATTAAAAGTTTTGAAGTATGTCCAAAACTGAGGATGTAGTGACAATAAATGTCTTAGCATAATATGTCTTGTACAAACAACGTTTGTGTTGATCACAGTCATATGTGATTTATTTGAGTTAATACATTTTAAATTTAGGTGAATATTTAAACTCATATCCACGTGTATATGTATGTATTCCATGATTCCTTGTTTTTAAAATCTCGAATTGTTAATTTATTCTATGATTTCATTTCAGACACTGCAATACTTATAATCATAATTATGTTAGTTTGTCCAGGTACTTGTGAGCGTCTGAAAATGGAGGAACTATGTAGAAAAATGGCTATAATTCCTAAAAAGTTAACGCAATATTTTTTTAAACCCCTTGAATGAACCCTGAAAGTCTATACTTACTTACTTTCTGGTAGCTCAAAAGTAATTGGACAAACCAACATAATTATAAGGATTATTTTTGGCTGGACTGCAATAGCGCTGCTAGCCCTATAAAGACGAATGTCTTTGACCGAGTGAGTGAGTGAGTGCTGAAGTCACACCAGTAGTCGGCAGCCGAATATTGGAGTTTTCCCATTGGCCGTTGCGCTTTAAAAATAAATTTGGCGCAAACAGTTTCTTTTGTGTCATCAGGGGGGCGTTTAAAGGCAGTGTTGCTAACTTAATGCCTTTGTTAATAGATTTACTGACTTTTCAAACCCCTTTGATGGAATGCACTTGAATGGACTGCACTTACATAGCGCTTTTCTAGTCTTATAAACCACTCAAAGCACTTTACTACTGCCACATTTACTCATTCACACACATATTCTTACAGCACTCTTTTACATACGGCACTTTCTATACACACTCACACACCAATACATTTACATACGCAATTTGGGGTTCAGTATCTTGCCCAAGGACACTTCAACATGCAGACTGGAGGAGCCGGGGATTGAACCACCGACCTTCCGTTTAGTGGACAACCAGCTCCACCTCCTGAACCACAGCCACCGCCTTAAGTGACTTTTTTCAAAAAAGCACGTAGCAAAAATATAGCAACTTTTTGGACAAACAATGCCACATGAGGTTGAGGTTGGGCTTTTCCTCTGCAGGCACACCTCTCTCTCAGACAACATCATGGTTATAAAATCATAAAAGCAGTGCAGAGCAGCAGCTTGGAAATTGCTTGGAAGTGACTTCTGCTAAACATGTGGTCTTAATGGGCTGCATTTCAAGTCACTATTTCATACTTGTTCCTTTGTTTGACAACAGAAGCAGCAAAAACATGTAAATGACAACAGTTTCATTGGGAATTTTGCTGTATTAAAATACTATATATGTGAGCACAGGCAGTAGGAGAGAATTAAACAGATAAAGGGCAGTCCAGTCATATACTAGAAAATGACCTACTCTTGTAGGATGAAAATTTGGCCAGGTCAAGAACACTTTCGAGCAGGTTGGTGTCCCTTGCTTGTAGACTTTGAAAATGATACACCTACCTCCTCGAAAGTGTTCTTGACCTGACCAAATGGTATGAAGGGGTTTTCTTCACCAAGGAAAGAATTCTGCAGTCATCCACTTTATATTTCTGTTGTCTTCCAGGCTTTTTGGTGTTGCTGGGCTCACCAGTGCATTCCTTCTTTTTTTAAGAATATGCCAAATTGTTGATTTGACCACCCCTAAAGTTTCTGCCATCCGTCTGATAGGTTAGTTTTGTTTTTTCAGCCTAATGATGGCCTCCTTTATTTGCATCGACATCTCTTTGGACCGCATATTGAGAGTTCCCATGAACAGCTACCAAATGTAATTTGAACACTTGGAATCCACTCCAGACCTTTTGTCATCTTCATTTGTCATGAAAAAACGAGGGAACAAGACCACACCTGGCCATGAAACTGATCAATTGTCAATTGTCCACTTACTTGTGAGACTCTGAAAATGAAGTATGTATAAAAATGGTTGTAAAAATAAATGGTTAATGCAATATTTTTGTTAAACCCCTTAAATTAAAGCTGAAAGTCTACACTTCAATTACTTTGTTTCAAATCCACTGTGGTGTTGTACAGAGGCAAAATTACGAAACCTGTGTCTGTCTTTGAACAGACACAAGTTTCTTATTTACCTAATTGTATGTACTGTTTATATACACCATTCAGCCAAAACATTAAAACTGGTAACTGGTTTTAATGTTGTGGTTGATCAGTGTATATCCAAAATGTCAAAGGTCAACTTCACTGTGACATCATAATGTTCTGCAAATATACTTATTGCCTTTTTATTAAATTCCTACAAAATCTTCACTACATGTATTATATGAGTCTGGACAGACATGCATGTAAACTCAAACTTGTGTGGTTGGTGGAGGCATACAACCACAGGGAGATAATTGTACTTTCTTCTGTCTTGAAGCAGTGGGCATCTCTGTGTAGCCGTATTTGCTCTGCCTGTGGATCATGTTGTGTGTTGTATCATTCCAGAGTGAAGGAGGACCGTCCCATCATGTCTTTCACTGTTTCCAAAAATGGAAGGTTAGCTCTGCTCAATGTTGCTTATCAGGTGAGCAGCTTGTTACCTCCTCACATTTCACACCACAGTGTACTTTAACTTGAACTTGAACTAGTTACTACAGATTTTGAAATGTGATTTTGAAATCATGTACATTTATAGGGAGTGCACCTTTGGGACCTGCAGGACCGGGTGCTGGTGAGGAAGTACCAAGGGGTCACCCAGGGCGTATACACCATCCACTCCTGCCTCGGAGGGCACAATGAAGACTTCATTGCTAGTGGCAGTGAAGGCAAGACAGCATGAAATTTAGCAAAATTCAAAAGAAAAGAAAAAAAAATTAAACAGTATTTGTGGCAATTGCAGAAGTTTGGACACCCTACTAAGTCAGTACTTGGTAACCCACCCACCCCCCTTTTGGCAAATTTTCACAGGTTGCAAACTCTATTCCAGTTGATTTTGAGGTCTGCTTTGGGCCATTGTCCTGTTGAAAAAGCCAGCCTCTTTTTACTTCCAATTTTTTGACTGACTGCAGGACATCTGCATCCAGAATTTGCTGATATTTCATTGTTTCCTCTATTTGTGCAATGTTTTCTGTGCCACTAGCTGCCACACAACCCCAAAGTAGAGTATTTCCACACCAACATGGGGCAGCTGGCAAGGTTTTATGCTCCTTTTTTCTCTGAAAAAAAAACACCTGGTGATTGTGGCCAGAGAGCTTGGTTTTAACTTCATCTGTCCACAGCATTTGTTTCCAAAACAACTCTGGCTTATATAGATGTTGCTTTGAATACTGCAGACATTGACTTTTGTCTTAAGATCGCAGGTAAGGTTTCCTTCTGATGACTTCCTTGTAGACCCTGTTTGTGCATCAACTCTGCATAGTGGAACAGTTTCCCACCACTCCAGCATCAGCTAAACCTTCCTGCAGCTCCTCGGCAGTCATTTCAGGTTTTGGCTTTGGCTTTCTGCGCAGCAGAAATTCAGTTTTATCCAGCTCTTGTCTTGACTTCCACAGTTCACCCTGCCATTTCTTAATGACATTTCATACAGTGGAAATTTAAAGAATCAGAGAATTTATTATCAGCTGATAATTCCTAATGGCAAGTCTTCATCTGCGTTACAACAGAAGAGTTAATGAATTGTGTGTTTTACGACTAGAAGGGTGTTAAAATTTTGCATAGAACAATATGAAAACATCTCTGCAAACCCATGCAGAGAATGGTGTTATGGGTAACCCTAGGTCACACATTTCCTCAATCCCAACAAAACATCATGCCGACATGCATGACAAGCAAGCAAAGTAAACATTATACAAGTTGTACATACAAGTATAAAAAGAAACAACCAGGTGATCATCTCTGAGCGAACATTGTGCATGTTCACCTTGCTTGCAGCCTGGAAAAGCAGAATTCCAGCTTGAGAAGTATTCCAAATTATGAGTAAACAGATTTTTCATTTGTAAAATTGGCGGAGTTGCCCTTTAAGTCGAATCCAGTAAACTGGTAGTAGCTAATGAACTCTCTTGTCACCTGTCAGACCACAAAGTTTACATCTGGCACCGGCACAGTGAGCTTCCCATTGCAGAGCTGACTGGTCACACCCGCACAGTCAACTGTGTGAGCTGGAACCCAGTCCTGCCCGGACTGCTGGCCAGCGCCTCAGACGATGGAACCGTCCGAATCTGGGGACCTGCCCCCTTCCTGGATGTCCAGGATGGAGAGGGGCTCAATGGTATGAACATTAAAACTAGTATTCATAGTTGTACAGTTCATTAGTGTATGAAATCCAAGTGCTGAGGGATGCACATTTCTATCACTGTTGTATTTGTTGCATTATCTTTTAGCCACTACTTTCATCAGGCCTCCCGACCACATGGATGTTTCAGGTTCTGAATGTCGATTAAATAAAAACAATATTAATATATATTATAGTCTTGATTTGAAATTAAGTGAAATTAACTCTCCATGTCTTATATGAAGTTGGATAATGGACCTTTCTTTCAAAATGTTACAGTAATTTATTTTGGATGTTATAACGCATGTACAAGGATCTCAGTATCTGAACTGGATAACTGCATATTTTTAAGTTACGTGGGTGTAATAAGGCAGTTTTAATGTACTTAATACGTGGCTTAAAAGTGAGAGTGATCAAAAACTGCACCCAAATTATTAACTGAGTTGCTCTGAGAAATTGTGCAACCATTGAGATAAATGGGAAAATTTATCAAAAGGGTCTGAGTCTAGCAACATTGCAGTCTTTTGGGCATTCAACTGTAGGAAGTTCTTGCTCATCCAATGATGGACGTCTGATAAGCACATCTAAGTGGAGCAGGTGAGCTATCAGGATGATGTGATTTCTGTCTTTTTCCTGTCCTGCCAGTATGTTGCAGCATGGACAGCTGATGATCTGCTGGTGCTCTGAACCTGAGGAGTCTCAAGACTCTGTAGACACTTGAATGGATGAAGCTTGGGAAGCTTTGGTGATTGGACAGCTGCTTCCTGGAGGCGGGGCTGGCAGTGCTCCGTGTCAGGATGTCACCACTCAGAGATGTCCGACTCAGTCACATTACTAAGAGCAGAGCCAGCTAGATAAAGCTGGGCTTCAGGACCTCCAGTATCTGACCCACCTCCTCCTGTCTGGACCTCAGCACCATCCAGGACCACCCACCTCCTCTTATTTATTATCAGCTACATTATTTATTCATGAGTAGTTCACTGACTAGTGCTAGTCTTTGACGTACCAGTGACTGGTGGAGGCGTGTGTTCTTAATTTTCTTCAGGTCTGTGTCTGAGCTGCTGAAATGAAGAAGCTTCAGCTCTATCCCTCTTTCAACTCCTGACCCTTTTAAGAGATTTTATCTGCAGAAACATTTGATGGCTGTAACACCCCCTTGAAGAGGAGGATCTTTGAAAATGCATTTTTTTAATGCAAAACACCTTCTGTTTTTTTTTTCTCCCTTCAGCTTTCCTGCGTAAAGAAGAAAGATTAGTATTTGATGAGCACGTTGCATAGGATTGCACAGGGCAATGTGTTTGATAGCTAGCTTGTGTTTTACACTTGCAGTATGTCCTGCTTATCTACTAAAATATGTTGAGTTGTTGGCTGCCTTCTGAGAGTATATACAGCAGCTGATGTGTGGAAGCCTATAGAGTTCAAAGGATTATCTGTCAACCCTTACCTCTGCATATGGATTATCTGAGTGTAGTCACCTTTATGCTGTCAGTTCGGATTGGCTCTTTATTTTGCTGTTACATCTTTGCTCTGGCTTCACTATTTGCTCTATGTCTTTTTCTGTTGCAACCTGTTGCCACTTCTCCCTGCATACAAACAACATACTTCATATGAATTTCTTTTAATTTGGTTTAGTTGTTACGTGTTTTAAGTTTCATTTATCACTGTTTCTTTTTGATTTACTACAAGTGGTGCTCTGACATTCAAGGATACACTCCCTGACCCAGTGAAGCCCCCAAGGCCCCAGCTCAACTGTCAACTGTTTTATTCTCCGTTTCATTCTGTCTTCAAATTATGTAAAAAGATCAGATCCAACATTGTGTTCTGTCTGTTTCTCAAAACTTTCTGACTTCTCAACTGTCTGTAGCTCTCAGCTCCAAGCCCATTGGTTCCTACTAAGGACATGAATTTTTAAAAACACCTCACAAATAGTTTAATTCTTAAAAAGGCTTGTTAATTTCGTAAAACAGTTGCTCACTGTAGTGTTTATCAAACTAACAGGAGAAAATAATGTATTTGTAGGGAACTGAAAATAGTGTTTTCAGGGCAGCAGGATGGGGCAGAAGGATGGTGTGTGTGGGACTGAGTCAAAATAAACTAGTGTGTGTGTGCTCATGGTAATGAAGGAACATGTCAACTAGTGCAACAGTGTGGCTCACTTATGTGTTTTTCATAGTTTGTGGGCAACATTGGAGCTATATTGCACAGAGGAATAAGATTTATCATGCCTTGATACACACACGTACAATGCTTGTTAGTAGAAGACTGTCCGTGTTTCTTGGTCTGTAAATGAGATTTGTTCATTATTTTTATTTATTTTTTTTTTTAATGGTAGCCTTATCCTTTGAGTTCAACACATTACCAGTGACCTGAGAGGACACACAGTAACAAAATGTGTGTCTTTAACAGTCACTGTGTAACACATTTGTACACAACTGTAACATTCAGTAATTATGAACTTCTACAAGGTTTTTCCTGTCAGATTTAAAAGATCAGTCTTGCCTGATATGATGTTTAATGTAATATGTGCTGTATATTTGTATGATATGGCATGTATTATGGTTAGTTTCAGGGTTCCCACAACTGTTTTTACAGATTTAAAAAAAAATAGTGTTAGCTGCTCTTCATACCAAATATTTTTGACTGTACTACTATTGTAATATAATACAAGTTGACATTTTCACCTGCTAACACAAATTTGTTTTGAGATTCAGAAACTAGAGTTTAGCCAAAATCAAATTTCATTCTGCTTATTGTAACATTTTTCCAAACTGCATCTACAGATTCTGTTGACAAGTTTATTAGAATGACAATTCATTTTCCAAAACCTTTCCAGTCCTGGATGATAACTACAGAACAGCGAGTACTATGGGAACCCTGTTTATCTGCCCAGGCACCGTCACCAGCTCATCACAGAACACACACACTAGTGGCACACAACAATAGATGTCTCACACACACTTCTGAGTCAATCACAGATGTGACGGTCTAGCTTCTGTGACTTTCTTAAGGTTTTTTATTCTGAGTATTTCAGGCTTCGCTTTTCGCTGTAAGAAGCCAAAGTAGGAACTTTGTTTGCTTGCAGGCAATTTCTGCCAGAAACAACTTTACATTTTAAATGTATTATTACAAAAAGTGATTGTACTGTTCTGTATTGTTCTGTAGGAGAAGTGTTATGTATTCATATTTTAAATAAAGCATTCAGGGTTTTAAAATGTCATTTACTTGGAAATGTCATTCACTTGATCTAAACTTAGCATAGTTTTTCTTTTTCATATATGACTGAACAACACCTGAGCAAAAAACATTTGAGTCTAACCGTAACCCCTTCAGTCTGCATCCACTGTGGACGTTACATTATTTTATTGTATTATATTTGGTTTTGTTTGTTTTTTTTCAGTCCATTAAAGTACACTGTTGTAAAATTTGACCTCAGCCCAGTAAGTAGATTCACCATTCTAACCATTAAATGTTGTGACTTATAAGTTGTCAGAGTGAGACATGTTAGACAGACAAAACATCTATCTGTATACTAATATCAATATAATGTAATGTTAGTATATTAACTTATGATACTAAATGTTAATTTGAAGATGTTTCAATATGGAATATACAGTTAGGTACATAGGTATTTGCACAGTGTTACAGTTTTCGTAATTTTACATCTGTACACCACAACGGATTTGAAACGAAGCCATCAACATGTGATTGAAGTGTAGATTTTCAACTTTAATTCAAGGGGTTTGACAAAAATATCACATTAACCATTTAGGAATTGCAGATTTTTGTACAGTCCCACATTTTCACAGGCTCAAAAGTAATTGGACAAATAATAATTATAAGGAGTATAAGGATTATTTTTAATACTTGGAAGAAAATCCTTTCCAGTCAATGACTGCCTGAAGTCTGACTGACTTGGCCATCGAAGAATATTCCATTTCTTTACCTTGAGAAACTCTTAGGTTGCTTTTGCAATATGTTTTTGGTCATCATCCATCTGTACTCTGAAACACTGTCCTATTGGTTGTACAGCATTTGGCTGAATCAGAGCAGATAGTATAGAACTATACGTTTCAGAATTCACCCTGCTGTTTCTATCAGCAGTCACATCATCAATAAACACCAGTGACCCAGTTCCATTGGCAGCCATACATGCCCATGCCATAGCACTGCCTCCACCATGTTTGACAGATGATGTGGTATGCTTTGGCTCATCAGCCAGTTCTTTCTTTCTCCAAACTCTTCTCTTCCCATCATTCTGGAACAAGTTAATCTTAGTTTCATCTGTCCAAAGAATCTTGTTTCAGAACCTGCAGGCTTTCTCAGTGGTTTTCTGGCAAAGCCTAATCTGGCCTTTCTTTTCTTGAGTGTTACCAGTAGTTTGCACCTTGTAGTAAATCTTCTGTATTTACATTAATGAAAGTGTCTCTTGATTGTAGACTTTGACAATGATAGCCAACCTCCTCGAGTGTGTTCTTGACCTGGCTAGATGTTGGGAAGGGGTTTTCTTCACCAAGGAAAGAATTCTGTGATCCCTGTCTTCCGTAGTCTTCCAGGCTTTTTGGCTAAGGCTAACCTCGCCAGTGAATTCCTTCTTTTTAAGAATGTACCAAATTGTGGATTTGACCACCCCTTAAATTTCTGCCATCTGTTTGATAGGTTTGTTTTGTTTTTTCAGCCTAATGATGGCCTCCTTCATTTGCATCGACGCCTCTTTGGACAGCATATTAATAGTTCCCATGAACAGCTACCAAATCCAAATTCAACCAATGGAATCATCTTCAGACCTTTCATCTGCTTTATTTGTCATGAAATAATGAGAGAACAGGCCACACCTGGTATGAAACAGTTAATAGAATATCTTTGTTAAACCCTTTGAACAAAAACTGAAAGTATACACTTTAATCCCATCTTGATGGCTTTTTTCAAATCCATAGTGTTGATGTACAGAGGCAAAATTACAAAAAATGTGTCATTTTGCAAATACTTATGTACCTTACTGTAGTCCTTCCATTTTAGGAGGCTAAAAAGTAATTGGACAAACCAGCATAATTATAAAGAATATTTTTGGCTGGAACCCAATTGTGATGCAAGCCCTATAAACATGAATGTCTGTAACTGAGTGAGTGAGTGATCAAGTTACACCACTGGTTAGCCGAATTCTGCATGACTAAGTGCTGAAGTTACACAATTGGTTGGCCAGCCGAGTGTTGGAGTTTACCCACTGGCCGTTGCTCTTTCAAAATGAATTGGCAGAGTTTCTATGGTGTCATCAGGGGGCATTTACAGGCAGTGTTGCCAACTTAGCACCTTTGTCACCAGATTCAGCAACTTTTCAGACCCCTAAAGACTTTTTCACAAAATCACCTAGTGACAAATCTAACAATTTTAGAAAGGCACACAGCTGTGTATATAAACTCTCAAAATTCACACTGCATGTCATGACAAAAATCAACCCATGAAGTCAAAAAATCTCTCGGTAGACCACTGTGATAAAATGATGGCGAGGTATAGATCAGGGCAAGGGTATAAACCAATTCTAAAGCTCTGAGTGTTTCCAGGAGCTCACAAGGGCGTTGGTCAGGGGGGTGACCAAGAACCCAAGGGCCACTCTAACATAGCTTCAGAACTTGGGAGAGATGGGAGGACCTGCCGGAAGGACTACCGTCTCAGTAGCACTCCATCAATCAGAACTCCAAACACCATGTCTGGTAAAAAATTAGGCACTGCTCATCACCTGGCTAATATCATCCCTATGGTGAAGCATGGTGGAAGCAGCATCATGTTATGGGGTTGCTTCCAAGTGGAAGGTACAGGGAGACCGGTCAGAATTGAGGGAAGGATGAATGTAGGCAAATCCAGAGAGGTCCTTGAAGAATACCTCTCCTACAGTGCACGCAATCTGAGACTGGGGCGACGATTCAACCTTCAGCACAACAATGACACAAAGCATACGGCCAAGACAACGCTGGAGAGGCTTTGGGACAAGTCTCTGACTGTCCTTGAGTGGCCCAGCCAAAGCCCAGACTTAAGCACCATATAATATCTGTGGAGAGACCTGAAGATGGTAGTTCACGGACGCATTCCATCCAATCTGATGGAGCTTGAAAGGAGCTGCCAGGAATAATGACATAAACTCATTTAGGTGTGTAAAGCTTGTTGTGACTTACCCAAGACGACTTGATGCTGTGGTTACTGCCAAAGGGGGTTCTACAAAGTATTGAATTAAGGATCTGAATACTTTTGTACATGAGAGATTTCAGTTTTAGATTTTTAATTAATTTGCAAACATTTCTAAAAACATGTTTGCACTTTGTCATTATGGATTATTCAGTGTACACTGATGGGCAAAAAAATGTTAATTTTATCTATTTAAAATGAAATCCACAACACAATAAAGTTTGCAAAAAGTGAAGGGGTCCGAATACTTTCTGAATACTCTGACTCCGGAGCGGCAGGATCAAGTGCGAGTGGCCAAATAATCAGTTATTGCAGGCTTAAGATTAATACAACAAGAGGAAAAAGTCTGAACCATGACCAGCAGCACTGTCATTGTCTGCGTGCAGATCATATGACTGCACACTAAAAGAAATTAATCATTATAAATCAACAGTAGTCCATCATAAATAAATTTCTTATAATTTATTACTGACTCAAAGCCAACTAAAATTCATTGATGTACAGTTTATATCTGTGATACCATTAATACATGTAAGGACCCTTTTCTAATGCAGGAACTTTTCCAATAACATTTTTTGCTTAATAACAAATCTTCACGTCACTATCGAATTTTACATAACATGGATTCTAAAATCAGAATTAGGTGTTATTAACACGTCTCTGAAAGATAGAATAAATTTGAAAAGTTTCAGAGGTGAAAGAAAAATGAAACTCCTTCGGAGAAGAACACAGTAGAGGTACAACTTCAGCTCTCCTTCTAAAGAAATGCTTAAACAACTTATCATCTGTAGTTGCTTGCATTAGGTCTCAATTCATAAAGATTATTTCACACAGTATATAGCGTACTGTATAAATCAATGCAATCGCCCATTTTGAGGCAAATGAAGACAAACAACTTGTCTTTCATGTTTATTTATGAAACACCATATTTCCTTCCCAAAAAGAAACTTAAGAAAAAAGAAACCACATAAGACATTATAGCATGAATCAGACATGAACTCATTCACCATCAGTTCTCCCAGTTCACCCACACTGAAGAGAGAAATGACTCCAGAAAACCTGTATTTGTGGCTCACAGAACAGGCCTTTCATAGTACAGAGCAGGTATGAATGTATGGTACAGTCATGACTGTTCTGTCTATACACTTAATCACATAAAGAGGAGTGCACACATCCATCATCCCAGTGAAAAACTGAGACACCTGCTAATGCAGGGAACATCAGACTTTAAAATACAGTGTGTGTTCAATGCAAAAGTCATTGAGTAAACAACATCGGTGCATGACTGAGGTCAATCCAAACTCCCACTCATACGGTAACAATACAACAGCCATTACTCAGATAAAGTATAATTTCTTTCCAGACTCGCTAGAACAGCCTGTTTTATGGCAAAACACTTAACAGCCCAGTTCAGACATCCTTCCAACACGACACAAGACACAGTGAGACAGGACAAATGTGTGTATGTGTGTGGTTAGTGTGATTGTCCTTCACTCTGCCCAGTGATGTGTGATGAATACAAATACATACAGTGCATGTGTACAGTGTATACTAATATGGAGGCAAATATGACTATATTTATTAACTTGTGTGTACGTGGTGTGTGTCTGCTGAGTTTTGGTAGGTGATCAGTAATGAAGTGTGATGCTGGAAGTCTGGCAGATTAGTGATCCACCATTTGAGGGTCACCAATGTTGTCACAATAACAGTGTATTCTCTACACTTCAATACCAATACAAAGCTTTTGAAATTTTTTGAAAACCTTTGATACTTTGACCAAATATGATATACAAGCCTAAAATCAATTTTGTTACAGTAAAGTGGGAGAAGGTTGGAACTGCAGGAGTTCAGAGAAATGAAGGAGCAACAACAGTGTTGGACTAGACAGAGTGACACACCAAGCAAGCAAAAAATAAATAAATAAATAAAACCCACACAAGAAAGACCGGTGACTGAAATGTGGACATGCGGACTGGTGACTGGTGAAAATCATTTGTTCTGGACTTCAGCCACCAGGAGAAGCCAACTGAACACCTGTGGGAGATACTGGCAGGATGTCTTATACAGTGCTCTCCACCCTGAACCTTATTCACACATTTTGCACTAACTCAGTGTCCCCATTTAAATGTCCTAATTGTTTAAATTAGTGGACCTTGTTTTATCTTGTCTGTTTTGGATTGTATTTACTTATTATTCTTTTTCTTTATTGTAATGCACTTTTTAACTTTGTTTTTGAAATGTACTATATAGTTAAAAGTTACTATTTTTAGTTTATGTTGAGTTTTATTTTCATTTGTCATCTATCTGTGTGCACTGTGTCTGTGAGAGGAAATATCTTGTCAGGGTGTTTGTGATCCAAAAAACATGTAGGTGTGACTTATTCAGCAGTCTCATAATATGAACTCTAAACGAGAAGATGTCTGAAAAGAAATTGCAAAGACCTTATTAGACATTATGAAGCAAAAAAGAAAGGCACAAGTGGGAAATTAAGGAAAAACTGATGACTGAACAGCCTGTTCATGAGTCCTACCACCCAATTCAACGTACTGATTCGGCTGAACAGTCATTTATCTGTCTGCTTCTTATCAATCAAACAGCTAAAACACCAAACAGTCCACTGTGTCCCCAACTGTGCAACTGAACTAACCCTAACCCCTATTACTTCATAATAGAATTTTGTCACGATGGTACTGAAGTGTTAAATGGTTAATATCAACATTAGTATTGTATCAAAGTAAAAACTCTGTGATTCTGATGACACAGATGACAGTGTGAACCTCAGTACGACCACAGTAATAGCAAACTTGTTCTCTTGGCTGTTCTGAAAGATTTGATGCATACAGTACATGAGCATGATGTGAGGGGGGAAAAAAAGCAAACCCTTGAGTTGGAATTTGGAATTTGGCAGCTAGGGTCAGAGAGCTTGCTGAGTACTTCAGTCGTTGATCAGAGCCAGGATCATGCTGGAAAACAAGGTGGTTAATGTGTTAATACATAACTGACTGCGTATAAACAGCCATCAGTTAGGTGATTGCTGCAAGCCGTCAACATGTCACTAAATGTCAAATGCAGATGCTGTTGCTCCCACCTGTACAAATAAATGAAGAAGCAGAGCAGGTGGTAACCCAGTTTAATCATGGCCTCCTTCATGTGAGACTTCAGCTGACCGCGGTTGTGGATCTCAGTGGGGTCAAACACGCCCATGTTTCCCATCGGTACCTTCACATGCCTGCAGGGACAAGAATAGACTAAACCCAGGAGTCTCAATGTACCATGAACCCTGTGTTCTTACCTACAGCAGACCAGAGGTGTGAGATATGGATAAAATCTTCACTGTCTATGTAATTTTATGTTGCAGTATCTTTATGTTACTGTATATTTCCTGATCATTCAATTTCCAGTGAACCAGACCAGATCCAGTGAATGAAATACCTGACAAATCTAATAAGGCCATAAGGCCACAGTGTTTCCCCTAGGTTGACTGCTTGATAATAATCCTACTAATAATAGAGGAATCTCTGTCTTTCTTTCTGTCCTTCAATTTTCTTGACAACCGCTTATCTGCTCAACTACAAACTTGGCACAGTGTTGATTGTGACGTTTTTTGGATGAGCAGTTCTTGAAGAAAAAAAAACAACAACAAAAAAAACAGAAAAAACAGACATAAAATAATTTAGATAAGCCCTACACAACCATCCAACTGACAGAGGGTTCTATGAAACAACAATTAACCATGTTAACCATGTTTTCTTTGGAATTGAAAGGCAACCCTTTGATGTCACTGACGACGTAATCAAAGGTCATGCTTCAGCTCGACTGGCACTACAATAATAATAATAATAATAATAATAATAATAATAATAATAATAAATAACTAGAGTCTTGCAAGCTGATGCTTGACCTTTGGGTCTTCAGCAATACACCCGCCAATTTTAAAGTCGATCAGATGAGCAACTGCTCATCTGATTGAGAAAATTGAAGGACAGACAGACAGCAGAAGGAGAGATTTATCCATTTATTAGTAGGATTGTTATTCCTCCTCTGCCTAACACTACTTGTCACTGTCGCCACATTGTGTGCATTTAAAAAACATTTTGGCCTGACTGTCAGACGTTTGGGGTAGACATCTGTCTATCTTTGGTTTTAAGTTTTTAGCTTTTATTGGACTTAACGTAACAAGTTCTCAACCTGTCTCTCCTCTGCTCTGCTCAGCTCCTCATGTGTGGGGAGGGGCTATGACACATACACAGTGAAACAGAAAGCAGAAGGAGAAATGTGACTATAAATTACAGCAAATTACAGTATAGACTCTCACACTGAGCTGAGATGAAACAAATGCACATAATTTAGGTAAATAACATAAATATAACATAACAATTTTTTAAAAAGTTTCTTTGGTTTCTTGAGGAGGGGGGGGGGGCAATCGTAGGGTAAACACTGAAGCAGCCATGCTCAATTTGCAACACTGCTTTCAATGCCCTAATTCACCCAGAGATAATAACATAGTACCTATTGCTGTATAAACTGTATAGCTATATTTCTATTGTCTCACACTATATATTGTCATATTACCCTACTCCACAGAAGAGCCTTTTATCTCACAGGCACTGCAAGAAACAGCTGCAGTATAAACATACCTATATATGTTCCAGGCTGCTACAGGCAGGTTGAGGAGGAAAATGAACCAGTGCATGGAGACCAGCATCAGCATAGTGGAGAGACACTGGCCAACCATCTCTGGAATTACCCACTGGAAAGACAACATATCAAACATGTAAACATCAAACATCAAACATCAAAATCAGAAATAACAGTAATAAGGCACAAAAAATAAAAGGCATCAACATTTTTATTTATTTTTTTAAAAGTCCAAATCTTTGAGGTATATGTATATGTAAATCAGTAACAATCCAGACTATTGTGACTTACTCTGTTCAGTTTGGAGCAGCAGGCTCTAGCATTGATGTAGTCACATTCTAGATCAGACAGGGTGATAATCTGAGTTTTAAGTCAAGGTAATAAAGAAAACCTAGATTCTTGTTAACGTCTTCATTCCCTGCTTCTATTAACTCCGTTCAACAAAACAGACTGATGACAGACACCCTCAAAGATATTATCACTGTGTGACTATTTGACGTATGTCAGCTAACTAACGCTGCTGAACAAAAACTGGATCGAATTTGCACACTGTTTTACTTCAGACATGGATTACAAACAGATTTCTAGCAACTTTTAAGTACTGAGCACACCGAGCTGATAGTGATGCCCATGTTAAAACAGGTCTGTGTACTTTGTACTTCTGATTTATATAGGATGACTGAATTCATCCCATGGTTCTGATTCAGTACATTTATTTTGGCTCATCCGATGGTTTACTCCACATTAAAACTGTATAAAGGTTTGATAACATGCTTGAAAAAGTAACTTTTTCTTAATTTTAAAAATCAAAGAACTCCTTTCTAAGCGTTGCCACATAGATTATATTGTCTCTACGCGGTTATTAATCTAAACCGTTAAATGGAGGTTGGAGACAGTCTTAAATTCTAATTCTGTCTTGATAAATGCTACTTGATGAGTCAGTAGCTCCACACGGAAAGCCTTTCGCGATGCCAGTGTTGTCTACAAGGCCATTAGTAAAGTTGTAAAAGGCAAACACATCTGCTAACTCACAAGTCAAAGTTAAATAGTCACATATTCGGTCGAAGCGTCGGCCGAGTCAGTAACTAAGACAGAGGAAGGAAACTCAAGATGAGCCTTTTATCTGCCACCGTGGCTGTGTTGACTTAGACTTTCCACCTAGCTTGCAGTGCTGTTTTTAGGTTTCTGTGACCACACCTTGTCCTATCGTTACTCTGTGGACAGAAACCGGTTCATCTCAGTTTATACTGGCCTCACCCACACCTGGAACACGGCGAATAACCGGTCAGCTAGTCCGCGTTACTATGTTCATATGAACGAAGGGATTCAGTAAGCCGCTTAGGTGCATAAACTCGACATCCGCCAGAAAACACACAGCCCAGGAGGATACAAAGTAAACCGAGAGGAAAATCAGTGCACAGCAGTCCACAAGCGACAGAATGAACACTGCCGCTTCCATTTTTATTCTTCCGTCATTGACTCATTTCGATTTCCGGCCAGCTCTAAATCCTGTGCGGCCCGAGACACCGACGGTCACTTTAATGCAGTGCTTCCACCTGGCGGACAGGACAGGCACAGCCACAGTTACTAGTCAGAATACAGGGATATGAAAAAGACAAATCCTAGTCAAAATTTCTGTTACTCTGAGTAGTAACGTGACCAGAAGATGAACTCATCTCCAAAAGGATTAAGGGTGAAACATTCCTTTTAAACATTTTAAGCAAGATTAGTGTATTATTTTTGTTTTGTACAAGTTTAGAGTGAAAAAAAGGGAAAGGAGCAAGAGATTTGAGCTCTCAGATAACTTTTGCCAAGGTCTCAGACCTTAATTAGCTTGTTAGGGCTATGGCTTGTTCACAGTCATCGTTAGGATAGGCCAGGTGAAACACTATGGGCTCCTCTAAGCAGCTGCCTAACACTCTGAAAATTATAATAAGTGATGCCCAGAAAGCAAGAGAAGGCTATAAGAATATAGCAAAGCTTTTTCAAGTAGCAGTTTTCTCAGTTTGTAATGTAATTAAGAAATGACAGTTAACAGGAACGGTGGAGATTGGAGCTCTCAGATAACTTTTGCCAAGGTCTCAGACCTTAATTAGCGTGGTCTTCCAGACCTCGAAAACTTTCTTAAGAGAACTGTTCGTAGGGTGTGCTAGAAAGGCAGATTAAACCCCCCATTTGACTACAAAAGACCTTGAGGAAAAATGAGTAGACCCTGGAGTGGTGGTGCACTGTTCTACTGTGCAGCAACACCGGCACAAATATGACCTTCATGGTAAATTCATCAGAAGAAAACCTTTCCTGTGTCCTCACCTCAAAATTCAGCGTCAGAAGTTTGCAAAGGAACATCTAAACAAGCCTGATGCATTTTGGAAAACGAGTCCTGTGGAATAATGAAGTTGAAATAGGACTTTTGGCTGAAATGAGCAAAGATATGTTTGGAGAAAAAAGGGTGCAGAATTTCATGAGAAGAACACCCCTCCAACTGTTAAGCACAGGAGTGGGTTGATCGTGTTTTGGGCTTGTGTTGCAGCCAGTGGCACAGTGAACATTGCAGTGGTAGAGGGAATAATGGATTAAATTAAATACCAGCAAATTCTGGGAGCAACCATCACACTGTCTGTAAAAAAGCTGAAGATGAAAAGAGGATGGCTTCTACAACAGGATAATGATCCTAAACACACCTCAAAATCCACAATGGACTACCTCAAGAGGTGCAAGCTGAAGGTTTTGCCATGGCCATCACAGTCCCCTGACCTAAACAACATCAAAAATCTGTGGATAAACTTCAAAAGAGCAGTGAATGCAAGATGGCCCAAAAATCTCACAGGACTAAAAGCCTTTTGCAAGGAAATATGGGCAAAAGTCCCCCAAAACAAGAACGGAAAAACATACAAAAGCATTTACAAGCTCTGATACTTGCCAAAGGGGGTATCACTAAACTTTTTCATGCCCCTGTAACTTAAACTCCTCAGAACATAGCTTTGACTAAAGACAAAAAAATATCATCTTTAATAATCTTATTAAATGAAGATCTTATTAAAAGATGGGAGTTTATGTGCTGCAGGGCTGTGGGGAGATTAGAATTTTCACAGTTCCAGAAAATAGCAGATGATGGGGTGACACAGTCTACAGAGGCAAGGGGCAGGGGCTTGTTATTATCTGAGAGTGCATCATATCCTCATGCATGACAAGGGCCAAATAAAATGCACCAAAAATTGGGTTAGGAAACACAGCACAACAGTCCTGCTTCTATCTGCTCTGAAATAAATACTTTTTGTGCTGTCCAGTCTTCAAAATCTTCAGGGTTTGACCTAACCACTGCTTGGGTTACGTGCAAACTGCAGACCTGCTTGTATAACGTGTTTCTGTTTCATCATGCCTGACTCCAGACAGTTCAAAGGACAAAAAGGTACTCTATGATATTGTTATGAACTGTCAGTGCCTTGTTTTAGAGTCACCAACACAATTACTTTTCAATGTCTACTTCCTAGTATTCAAACTAATAACGGTTTTATCAACATCTGCAAAAAATTAATTGTCAGTAATTTGATGATCTATTAATTGTTTAAGCCGTTCTCTGGTTGAAGCTTCTCTAATGTGATGATTTACTGTTTTCCTCTGTTCTATCATTGTAAGGTTTTTTTGTTTTCTGTGCAGTTGTTTGGGTAAAACAAGACATTTGATGATGCTGTCTTGGGTTGTGAGAAACTGTAATGAACATTTTTTCCTTTTTTCAGACATTTTAGACTCAATGATAAATCGATTATTTATTTAAAAAAAATACACAGATGAATTGATCATGAAAACATTTCTTAGTTGTATAACTGTAGTTACCCTACTACCTGTTTGCAGGATGCTTATCAGTGTCTTCTGGATTTTGGTAATACTTGGGCCCACTATTAACTATTGATTATTAGCTCTGTTGTATCAAACATTAATGGATAATCTATGTATCTGTGTATGACTATAATTATCCAGAAAATCGGAGGTAGTTACTGTCCCCATTTACACATTAATTAATATCAAAAATGTTTAATTGCATTTTTAGTACCAAAAGTTGAGTATCAACAATGACCCCATAATTTCCTAGTTAAACAAATATCATACAGTAAAGTGGTACCCAGAACACAGAATGTGTTCATGTTCAAAAATACTGACAGTATGTGTGATTGTTTTCATGCAGTTTGTCTCCAACCAGTGAAAGATGAGGTGTCCCATAATTATATTTTCTGTCAGCTCTATCAGTTGAAAAAAATACTTACGCACAACAGATATGACGAAAGCTGCTTCTGCAGAACAGTGACTCGCCTGCTGTCAGTCATGAAGAAGTGGGCAGGGCTGCAGGGGAGAATATGAGAATAGTGAAGTGTGAAAGAGGAAGCAATGAGATTTTTCTTTTAGCCTTGTGAAGATGCTTAAAAAGGAGAGTATCACTCTGCTGGAGGTGAAAAGCCACAGAGCGAGGGGAGAGAGCTGAGAGCACAAACAGCAGAGAGGACAGTGACATGGCCTGGGTTGCTCTTGTAATCTATTTTCACATTACACTTTTCCTTATTCTGGAAATAGGACATGCCACTGAAAAGGACACCAGAGTGCTGGGAGCTACAGCCCCAGGAGATATCATAATCGGAGGAATCTTTCCCATTCATGAGGATGTAGACCAAAGGAATAACTCCTTTGCACCCCAAGCACAGCCATGTATCAGGTGAGATCATTCAAACTAATGAAATAAATGATTAAGATTCTCAAGAATCTTAATAAGACAGTTAAGTCTTGTGAGTACTCAGGAGTCAAATCAACATGATAGTCAATATTTTTTAGAGTCTGTACTTAAATATAAGAGGTGGCTGTGGCTCAGGAGGTTGAGCTGGTCATACACTAGCCACTAACTGGTCAATGGTTTGATCCCTGGCTCCACTAGTCTGCATGTCGAAGTGTCGTTGAGCAAGATACTGAACCCCAAATTGCCCCAATTGGTGTGTGAGTGTGTCTATGTATAGAAAGTGCTGTATGCATTAATGTGTTTTTGACTGGGTGAATGTGGCATGTAGTGTAAAGCTCTTCTAGTGGAAGATAAGTCTAGTAAAACGCTATATAAGTGCAGTCCATTTACCATATAAGTAGTACTGGCAAAATATAAAAATACTCCATAACAAATAAACACTATACAACATATGTATCTACTTTAGAGTCAAGACACTAGCAGCAGGGTTTTGTACTTTCGAATATGTGCAGCAGGCCACACGGACACTGTTTCATTAATCCCTTTCTAGTTGAGGAAGCAACATGTATGACTTTCTCTCTGTCAGTCAAAGAGAGCCTGTGTCAAAACTACTGATGAATAAATGAGTACTTTTGTAGCTGTAGTTGGTTCTAGACCGTACTAATTTAACTGCTTTGTTAACGTTCACAAAATAATGTTAACTCAGCACATGCTTACTAACTTTTTCGGGGCCTTGAAGTACATTTTACACTTTTCATCAGTGGCTTTCTCAGAGCAAAGATGATGACTTAGATTCTGTCGCTGATGTTATTCTCCTCAAGATGTCATTTTGATTTAGAAAATTTAACTAGTAAGTAGTATTTCTACACAGAAAAAAAAATATTGTGGGGGTTTGACTAATTCTGATGAAAACACTTTGAGAAACAGGGTGTGGGATACTATTTTTGAATAATTCAGCTTCAATCTCATATGTAGAAGTTAGAATAAAAAGAAACAGCTTTGAGTTTTGAAATGCTTATTAGTTACTTGAATTTTCTATTAGAAACTAATACTAAGCAAACTTTGCTCTCTCCCTCCTTGTCCCTGCTTGCATGTCTCTTGTAATTTCTCCAGTCTATAACATTTGCAATGTATTTATTATTTGAACAACAAATGGTGACACTGTACTATTCACACAGGTTTGAAGAAAAAGGCCTGATGAAAGCTCTGGCTATGATCAATGCTATAGAAGTCATTAATAAATCCCCTCTGCTGACTGCTCTTAACATCACTCTGGGTTACCGGATCCTAGACTCCTGTTCTGATGTCAGCACAGCTCTGAGAGCCACAGCAGATTTCATCCAACAGACCAACTGCCACACGGGAGGCAACACCTCCACCTGTGGCCAGCCAGTCATGACTGTTATAGGTGCCTCTTACTCTGAAACATCCATTGCCATCGCCAGGCAACTGACACTCAGGATGATTCCTCAAGTAAGTTGTGAGAAACAGGAAAATGCTGTTGATTTATTATGGGAGCAGGTAGGAGTCCAGGTTCTGTGGTAGGACTGGTGGACAGAGCATTGATTGTTACAGACACTGATAAACATCAGCCAGAGCTTTTGCGATCATAAACTCTCAGCTGATGCATGATTTACTGTTACATTAGATAACAGAGGCTAGGACTGTTTCAAGGTGAGGCACAACAGATGAACAGGAAAATAAACAGCTGCATCAGTTGCATTCTCTTAGAGTGGAACTTTAAATGGAACAATGAGAGAAGGAAATACTTCTCTTGTTATACACCTATTGTCTTACTTGCAGCAGAAATGACCTGCACCTTAGCATCTGTGTAGGTGTGTTGCATTAGAACTGTTCGTACTATATTCGCACAGTCCCCTGGCCCTGCGATGAAATTAGGAAATGTACATTTGTTTTGGGATTAACATATATACCGATGAGCAACTACATTAAAACCAGTTAACGGTTTTAATGTTTTGGCTGAATGGTGTGGCTGATCGTGTAGACACTTAACATGTAGAAAATGTACATTCATATAGATGAAAAAACATCACCTTATAAAAATTATTTACAGTTAAAAAATTTACTTCTGCCCTCATAGCAGCAGAGCCACAGGAAGGGGGTTTGTGCAATTTGATTGGTCCGTCCATTGAACACTTGAGCAACATCAACTAGTATGCATTCATGCTGTGTAGAGGAGGAACCATCATTTGAGCATGCGACTTTATCCTTTAGGAACAGTATATGTAACAAAATCATCAAAGCTCAAAGGTCCATTACTAGCTTTTATGATCTTCATTCAACGAGGGGAGATGGCTAAGGTGTCACTGCATGACCTGAGTGTGCAATTTGGTCATGTGATAACTAATAAGTCATTTATGGTGGGGAAAAGGTAACCCTTGTCTCTGTTCCAAAGATGGCTTCCTTGATCATTCTTGGCAGTCATCTCTAATATATGGATTTTTTTTTTAACTTACTTCATTAAAGCAACAAAAACATTGCAGTACAAACACTCTAATAGTCATTCAACTTCAGGATTAAGTCTTTTTTAACTTGTCACCAACATCAGGTGTGTCAAGCTGCTCAGAGTTGCCCTAATAAAAATCTAAGGCCATTTCACAAAATTAAATCTGAGAGGTACATCAACCGCGCAGCAGACATTCACATACATTCACAGAATCTAATTACAGTTTACACAAGCAGGCATTTTCACAGATATTAACATAGATTAGTGAGCCATATAGGCAATTTTAAAACAATTACAAACTAATACATTCAAAAAACTATGTCAGGTGCTCACTACAATGAAATTGTCATGGCAACGGTCATTAGTCATTGTGTTCTAAGAAAAATCAAATTATAGAATGCAAATGATCCATAAGTTGTTACAGGAAAGGAGACAGGTCAAATATGTCAGAGCAGGAAAATCAAGTTATTAATAACTTTAATTAGGGCTGCATTCAGAGCTCTGGTATTGTGGCTGCTGGCTCCGTGACATGGCTTTTTGGGACCCTTCAATGGAACTGAGCCATCATTAGTGTTATTAGTACACATGTGCCTTTCCTGGTAAGACATGTCAAAATGTCTGCTTCAGAAGGTCTGTTGATTTTCTATTGTTTGTGTCCTAAGGACAGGCTTTATATTTTTATCCTCTTTGTTTTCATGATCTAGCAAAAGTAAAATCATCAGCATTTCACCATCCTACTGTTTTGCATCCTGGTATAAGTGTTTACAGGTACTGAACAAATAAAACAATCAGACAAAGACAGAATTGAATTTTAGGTGAAACATGTACACTCAAACACTCAAATGCAAACTGTGGCATGAGCAGAACTGAGTTTGTGACATTTACTGTACAAATCTGTTCTCAGTACATCCAGAGATGGGTTTTTCTGACTACTATGGCATCAGACAGACCACCAATGATGCTACAATGCACAGTATGCATCCTAATGTGTTAGCTGTGTAAGTTACAGGTGAAGCAGTTTTGTGCCTTACCCAAGCAAATCTATGACCAAACAAAACAGTTTGCAACGTGTGTATTAGAGGTTGTAAGTTGCAGGTCAAGATCTCAGTAGAGATGTGATTGGATCATTTATAGCAGATCCAGGGACAGTTAATCAGGCTGATCATTCATACCTTTATTGGCCATCAAATTAGAAATATCACATCTTTGAAAATTAAATACTTATTTTTGTTTTCTCCAGATCAGTTATTCATCAACCGCTGTCATTCTGAGTGATAAGAGTCGCTTCCCTGCCTTCATGAGGACCACTCCAAATGATGTGCATCAGATAGCTGCCATGGTCAGTCTGCTCGGCACCTACGGCTGGAACTGGGTGGGAATAGTTACCACAGATGGAGATTATGGCCAATCAGCTCTTGACCGCTTTGTGTCCCAGGCCTCTGCAAAGGGGATCTGTGTGGCCTTCAAATCAATTCTGCCTCAATCTGTGACCAGTCAGGATGTATTCCCTGCTATCACACAGGCTGCCAAAACCATCTACAAGAATCCCAAGGTACAGGTGATTGTGTCATTTGCCAAGCCGACTCACATGATGTACCTTTATCAGGAGCTTAAGAATCAGACGCTGAGAGCAGGACAGAACATGTGGTCAATGAGACGAGTCTGGGTGGCCAGTGACAGCTGGTCTTCCTCCAGCTCTGTGAAAGGAAACTTAACCCTGAAGGACATAGGACATGTTGTGGGCTTCACCTTCAAAAGTGGAGACTTGTCATCATTCCGTGAGTACCTGAGCAGGCTGGAGGCTGCTGGACATGAATACACAAGGAATAACTCCTTCCTGCAGGAGTTCTACATGCAGCTAAATGCCAGTAAAGGTTCTACAGACACTGAGCTGGTGTCTGAAGGTGTGAAGAGACTCAGAAAACACTATCTGGCTGACACTATCTTCAGTGTTGAGTTGGCTGTGAGCGCCATCGCTCAGGCTGTGGCGTCTATTTGCAGAAGTAGAGACTGCAAAACACCAGGCACAGTGCAACCCTGGGAGGTATTTACACACAAGTGTTTGTTTGTGTGTGGGTGTGTCTGTATGCTCTTGTGCTGTATTTATAGGGTCCACATGGGTTAATTTTAGGATGAGGATAAGGGTTTAGGTTTACAGGCAGCTAGGATTAGGGGTAAGGTTAGATTCACATAAAAGCTGACGATTAAGTTATGGCTGTTGAGACAGATCATTGTCACATTAAATATGATACCTTGGTATACTTACTGTAAATACAGGGTTGAGACAACCTGTCTCTCACACCTGTGAAACTGTTGGAACAGGTGTTTTTATACCACCTTGCCGACAACAGCTGTGGTTTCGGGTTGTCCCTCCATCCGTCCCATTCTCAAGAATGTGAAATATCAGGAAAGCCGTGAGGGAATTTCTTCAAATTTGGCACAAATTACTTGTACTCAAGGATGAAATGATTAGATTTTGGAGGTCAAAGTTCAAGACCTTGACCTTGTGACCATTTTTGGCCATAACACAAGAATCAATACGCTAATTAGGATAAAATACACTTAACACCTTTGAGTACTTCAGTACATATATTGTATGAGTCTGGACAGACATGGATGTAAACTGCAACTTGACTGGTTGGTGGAGGCATACAACCGCAAGGCAGTAATTCTAGTTCTATATTAAGACCATATATCCCAAAAAACGATTTATGCCTCCTCATCTCCACTGTCTAGTGTATTTGACTAAAGAGGATAAGGGCTGAATCCAAATGGGTCAAGAGGGTCCAGATGGTGTATATTGTAGAGAAACATGGCTTTACAGTCACCCAGAGGTCTCTGGTTTCTCTGCTCTCTACCAACCTGACAGGAAGCCTGAGTGGAGTTGAAGTGCAAAAAGCAACCAGCAGCCACCATGGCCAAATGTGATAGGCATTGATAAGTTTCTCAGCTAGGAAAAGGCTGTTTGTCCTTGTCAAGTCAAGATGGTGTGGTTTAATAGACTCATCCAAGGTACTATGTTGATAATGAAATGTCTCATGTCCTGTAGGTCCTGAAATCTCTGTGGATGCAGGAGTTTAAAGTTAGAGAAAAGAGCTATAAGTTTGACTGCAGAGGAGACATCAACCTGGGCTATGAAGTGACAATGTGGAGGTCAGTTGGAGGGAACATCCATGTTCATGATTTTGTGGCTGAGTACCATCCGCACACCAACAACTTCACCAATACCAACCAGAGCACCACCTGCCAGTTCTGGGACCTAAAGGTAGGCCCTCATTCTGTTGCCCTTAGGTAATTTTATACACACAGAAACCCGCACACACAAATACTGCAGTGTGTTTACTGAAAACATGGAGACTTGCAGCTGACTTAAGCAATACTAACAAAGTAGCATTTCAGCTTAAATATACACTACATCCAGTATGAGTCTTCTAAAAAAAGAATAGGTTTTGTAGAATACTTTAAAAATACAATACATTTAAGAAATACAAGAAAAAAATGCCAAAAACAATGAAATAGAGTAATGGTGAATGGTTTATAATCATGGGCTCTCCCTGCTTTCCTCAGAACATCATCTCAAAATGCTCCAATAGCTGCGTCCCTGGAGAGTTCAAGAAAACGGCTGAGGGTCAACATGCCTGTTGTTATGAGTGCATCAACTGTACTGAGAACTACTACTCTAATGAGACAGGCAAGACAACCCCCCCCCCCCCATACACATGGATGGATGCATTTACATGCACAGTGACTAATAGCCATGCTCTGGTTAAAAGTCAGATTCAAGTGTTGACATGAGTCCTATCTTCACCTGTCATCATGGTATGGGTGCTCATAACTGTGTGATCCCAGTGTGTGAAAAAAAGTGTGATCACATTCAAGGTGCAATGAAGGACTTTGATCCAATCACATTCTGAATCGGTGGTGGTGGTTTCCATTTTTAAAATTGCCATCATTCAGATCGCAAGGGAGGTGGCTGGACTGACCCGGCAAACCCAAACGTGTAGTCAGGGTGAATGTCTAGTGGAGTCCCCTGTCCAGGAGATTTTTTAAATCCCACCTCTTGAAGAACTTTGTACACATCTTGGGGGAGCTTGGGGACATGGAATCTGAGTGGGCCATGTCTAAAGCCTCCATTGTGTATGTGTGTTAGAAGCTGTGGTTGGACACAGGTCAAATATGTCAGAGCAGGAAAAGCACTTGTAATTAATAACTTTAATAAAGGCTGCATTCAGAGCTCTGGTATTGTGGCTGCTGGCTCAGTGATGTGAATTTCGTGGAACCTACAATGGAACTGAGCCATCATTAGTTTTATAAGTACACATGTGCCTTTCCTGGTAAGATGTCAAAATGTATGAAAAAGGTATGTTGATCTCCTATTGTTTTTATCTTAATGTCCTGTACTCACCCTCAGAATGAGCTTTACATTTTTATCTCCAACCGTTTTGCATCCTGGGTTGTATCAGTGTTCACAGGTACCAAAAAAACAAAATATTCGGCTCAGGCAGACCACCAGCTAGGTTACAATGCACACTATGCATCCTAACGTGTTAGCTGTGTAAGTCACAGGTGAAGCAGTTTTGTCCCTTACCAAACAAACAAAACAGTTTGACACTAAAACATACAAACACTCACAACGAGTTTATTAGAGGTTGTAATCTGCAATTCAAGACAGAGATGTGATTGGATCATTTATAGCAGATCCAGGGTCAGTTAATCAGGCACGTAATTCTCGTACACCTGGCAAAGATGGGCTGTTTGTGATCTTTATGGACAGGATTTCAAGGCCTAGCTGGGGGAGGAGAGTGTCTGGTTTGGGGGCCTCAGAATTGCATCTCTGCTATTTGCACATGACATTGTTCTGTTGGCTTCATGAGACTATCACCTTCAGCATGCACTGGTGCTTTTTGTGGCCAAGTGTGATGCAGCAGGGATAAGGGTCAGCACTTCCAAGTCTGAGGCCATGGTTCTCTGCCAGAAAATGGTGGCTTGCTCCCTTGGGTTGGGATGGACTTTCTACTCCAAGTGAGGGAGTTTAAGTATTCCAGGGTCTGGTTCACGAGTGAGCGTAGGATGGAATGGGAGATTGACAGGCGGATCTGTGTAGCATCAGCAGTAAAGTGGGCGTTGTACCTGAGCATTGCGGTGAGGAGGGAGATGAGCCGTAAGGCAAAGCTTTCGATTTACCAGTTGATCTACGCTCCTACCCTGGTCATGAGCTTTGGGGAATGACCGAAAGAATGAGATCACAGATACAAGTGGCTGAAATTAGTTTCCTCTGAAGGGTGGCTGGGCAGAGCCTTAGAGATAGGGGTAAAGGAGCCCAGAGTAGAGTTGCTGCTCGTTTTCATCAAAAGGAGCAAGTAGAGTTGGTTCGGGCATCTGAATAGGATGCCTCCTTGGCGCCTTCCATTGGAGGTCTTCCGGAATGCCTCGGGATCCCGCAGGAGGAGCTGGAAAAAGTTTCTGGAGAGAGGAACGTCTAGGCTGCTCTTTTTAGATGAACTTTCACTGTCCGCATAGCTGCAAGCTATGATCTGTATGACTGAACATATCTGTGTATGCAGACACCCAGTGTAGTATAAACAAAACTAGTGGTGTGTTTGCTGTCCATATCCCTATCTGGAGTATGTCCAGCCCTTCACTGTGTGAATGAAGTTGTAGCAGTCCTGAGGCTTGTGTTGTGTCAGCAGCATTTTACTGCATTACAACAAATGCCAGGACATCAGGTTGATTCTTTGGCCATTAAAGAGTGTTACCCCTAGGGCAGAAAATATCAGGAGGCAGCAACAATAATCCTGGAACTTGTCTCTATGTCCCCCAAACACATATAATCCTCTGCCTATTACATGAATATTTAACCCACTCGATATGGAGGTAAATCAATATAAACCTTTCCCAGTTGGCTGTGGAGTTGTGAAGTTGCCAGAGGATAGGATTGGGTATACAGAATTGTAATACGGCAATGCTCTTCAAGAATACTGCTAGTTTTCCTTGGGTAGAGCCCCTCAATGAGAGTGAACAGACAGCACACCAGAAGAAGGTACTACACACACACATTTATTAACAAAAAGTTATTTAAACAAGAAACCACAATTTTCTGCTCTATACTTTTAAACGTGCATACTACTTCACAATAATATAGTGAAAGAACAATACATGGGCCACAAAGTGTGAACTGGTGTGACACTTCTTAACTAATGATGTTCCTTCCCAGGTAGTAACTCCTCATTTGTTAATAGCTCTCACATGACCGTCATGTGACCCTCACAACTCCAATGTGACCTCATAGGCTTCATCTAACATCAACATGGAAATGACCCATAAAGATCTGAATGCCTGAGAACTCCCTACTAGGCACGTAAAGTCAGATGACAGAAGAAACTTACTCTAAAACCAACTAAATCAATAAATTCCGTAAATCCAGGCTTTGATTTCTCGCTTCCCTGGTTATTCTCATCCAGTTATGATGCATACATGGGCCCAAAACCAGGTTAGCTGAAAAACCAGTTTAGGCTTCTCTGCACAGTCAGATCAAATCTTTGTGAGCCTGCATGTGACTTTTTTTTGTCTATACCTCTGCTTGTGCTTCTTTATCTCTGCAGATATGGACCAGTGTCTCAGCTGTGACACGAACATAGAGTGGTCTGCTGAGGGCAGCTCTAGTTGCATTCCCAAAGCCCTGCACTACTTCTCCTGGCAGGATGGCTTCGCTGTGGTGCTACTGACCTTTTCTGTTCTGGGCATCCTCTTGGTTCTGATAGTGTCAGCTCTTTTTTTACATCAGCGTGACACTCCTGTGGTGAAGGCTGCTGGAGGGCCGCTGAGCCAGGTCATCTTATTCTCTCTGGTAATCAGTTACATCAGTGCCGTGCTGTTTGTAGGTCGGCCCAGCAGTTTCCAGTGTAAGGCTCGGCAGGTGCTCTTTGGCATCAGTTTCACTCTGTGTGTCTCCTGCATCCTGGTCAAGACCCTGCAGATCCTTCTTGCCTTCCAGTTCAATCCTGAGCTGCAGGAGGTTCTGCGGAGGGTCTACCAGCCTTATGTCATCGTCAGCATCTGTGTGGCCCTCCAGGCAGTTACCTGCATCTGCTGGCTGGTCCTCAAAAGCCCATTTAATCACATCATCAGGCAACCAACTACTCTGCTGGAGGAATGTCATGAGGGTTCACACTTGGCCTTCGGGGTGATGTTAGCCTACATAGCTGTCCTAGCTTTTGTGTGTTTCATCTGCGCCTTCAAAGGACGTAGACTTCCACAGCACTACAATGAGGCAAAGTTCATCACCTTCAGCATGCTGCTCTACCTTATCTCCTGGCTGCTCTTTGTTCCTGTCCACGTCACCACTTCAGGAGTGTACCTGTCGGCTGTGGAGATGGTGGTGATTCTGATCTCCAACTATGGCATCCTAAGCTGTCATTTCTTCCCAAAGTGCTATATAATCCTTTTTAAGAAGGAACAAAACACCAAAAGTGCTTTCAGGAAGAATCTGTATGAGTATTCCAGCAAAACCACAGATTCCATCTCTATGTCTGGGATTTCAGTGTCAGAGCAACAGTCCAGGAACCAGCACTTCATCATCAGTTCTTTGTCCCTCTCTGTACCTGCAGCTAATCCTCTCAAGCCTGCTTTGGTGACATACTGCAGAGACGGGACCAGCTGCACAAGGTTGCACAGAGGTTCAGTAACAAGACACTGCCTCAGAAGAAGCACCAGCATGTAACTGTCATTATTTAAAATTGGTTCTCAGAAATCTTCTATACTTACTTATAAGTATTCATTCTAAAGATTAAACATTTTACAAGATCTGAGTGTAAGTATTTTCTCATTTTTCATTTGTCTTTATGACAGTGAATATCCTAAAAGGAAAACAAGTGCAAATTTACTTAAACCATGAAGACATGTCAACTCTGACCAGAAACCAGAGCAGCAGAATCATGTTCTCTGATTGGTGGATTTTAGCAAATCAGATGTCAGATCAGTCCCAGTGGCTTTGACAGAAATCACAAAAGAGGTCTGGGAGAATCCCATCATTATGATTCAAATTTAATTTAACACTAAAAATGAGAAATGAACTATATTTCAAATAAGAAATTAATTCAACTTTATTGTCCATCAGGGTGGAAATTTGTTTTTATCAAAACATAAATGCATCACAAGAACATGAACACCGTTCAACACTGTTCATAAGTGAAACACATGAATACAACATATTAAACAAAACATAAGACATAGAAACATAAAATCAAATATGCTACAACTCATTCCACTATTAAAAACTAAAAGAGGCATAAACAAGATGGTTTACTCATAATACAAACTTTAATATGAGCAGGAAATTAACATTTGCAGGTTTGATGGGAAAAAATAAAATTGTGCCTCCTGTTTATTCTATGTCAGCCACTCTGCTTCCGGACCAAGAGCCACTAAACACCCACGTGAAGGAATTAAGTACTGGCTGCCCGGGATATATTAAAAAAATGATGATGTCAAGAGCACAGAAATCAGCTGTCCCCAGGGAAATACAATACAGTCTGTAAGAAGTAGGACAAAGATATTGTTAACCGTTTTGCCTCTAGTCCTGACTTTGAAATGAAATGAATGAACACCACTCACTCACATCACTTTCATGACTGACTATTCTCTAAACAATGTCATCAGGTAATTATCTGTCCATTGAGTGAGACAGACAGAGATTAAGACACCCATAGGCCCTTGTCCCTGGCACCAAAGCATGTACAAACCCATTACAACATGCAGTGATACTGGCTTGTTCCAAAACACATCTATAGACATTTATTATCCAGATATATGGGCCTATAAACATCAGCATTCCCAGTAAATGAATGCGATATGAAAAGATATGTCTGATGGTGGAGTCTGATAGTCTCCATCTGGCCTTAAATGTTTTATGGCCATCGTCCGTTGATGTAACATACACACTTATCTCATTTCATAATGTACTAATGGATGCTGTTCAGTCAGTGATGAATATAGGTTTGGCTTCCTCTGTTAGGTAAGCAACATTCTACCAAATGGTTCAGAATTTTGAATTTATGCATGTGTCTTAACAGAAGCAGAAAGCAGAAGGTAATGACTTCATATCTTTTGGTTGCACTCATGTACTTGAGGATTCAAGTGGGCTTTGACTTTTGGTCACTTCCAAAGACCATGAAGTAGTATCCCATTCTCATGGTTGTGTCTGAGTTTGATGTATCTGTTTTGACAGCTCGGCAAACTGCTGTAAACAACAGGCTAAGTTTTTTTTTCTCTGCAAAATTTGTTTTATCTGCTAACCTGTTTGCAAAGATTATTTAATCTGCTTCCACATTTCCACATTTTTGTACGTCATGTGTCATGTCATGCTGGCAGAGACAAAACAAAGGCATTTTTTAATAAGGCAGTTCATCCATTACACAAATGAGAATGACATTTAAGACAATTAATCTATCGCATGAAAATGACTGTGGTCAGCTTGGTAGGATGAGAGGGTAAACAGCCTTAGGTGCTGCTCGTCATCAAGTTTCACACTGAAAATTACCAGCTCTGAACTTGTCTGTCTGGTTTTGCAACATACATTAAGAAAATAGGAAGGGACAGGGAAACCATGACAACTTTTAAAATTAGATGGCACCACAGCTTTGCTCAAATAATTTTTAGTGAGTCAAGATCCTGTGTATGTTAATGAGAAAGAGAAAGTAGGGTTGTGAGAACTGGACAGCTGAAGTGACACTGGGTCTCCGTTTGTTGCACAAAAAAGGCCCCCTAAGACCATTATTTAATGACTGTAGGCAGAATACGAGCCTAAGAGCTCAACAGAAACTTGAAACTCCATCACAACTGTGGGGAACGTAAACTCCAGCCTGCTCTGTGGAAAGAATGCCACATTGTAATGGGATATAAGTGAGCTGAAATTCCAGTCTTCTAATCCATTCTGTCTGATACTCAAGGAAATAATCACATTTAACAATAAACAGCCTGACAGGTATTCCAGTGTTTCATCTGACATGTTTAAAGATGCCAGGAGTTAGACTCAAAACATCCTAAAATGCTCATATGAGTTCATGGGCTACTGTACTTAAAAAAACACCAAAGTTCTTTATATTTATATTCATACATTAAAATAAATTAAAAATTATTGACAGTCCCAAAATTTCAGTCCACATGTGCACAATTCTAAAATGAAATTATTTTGAATAACTTGGGGATCATTTTTATAATACCTTATTATTTATTTTACGTAATTCTTTTTCATATTGTGCACCATTCCTAGTAGTTTTCAATTGTTTTGGCAGCACTTTCTAAAAAGCCACCTATTATAAAAGGGATTATAAATTGTTATGAATGGCTTATTAATGGTTATTAAAACAGTCACTAATGATTGATTACTTAATGTTTATAAAGTATAATACTTTATAAATCTATGATAAGCCATTAATAAAATCAACTTTTGGATTGACAAGATGCGAAAAGAAAACTGTACAGCATAGATGAAATGTTTATGACAATGGAGTTTTCTAGTTGGGAATTTTCCATTTTGTCATTTGAATAAAGCCTCTGTTGCATCAGTGTGCTGTTTAAATAAAATCTTTAGGTAATAACCATGGATGGATTACCGAACAGGCCTGCTGGCCACAGGCTTAGGGGCCTGAGAGGTCAATGGGCCTCTGGGCCTGAGCCTCTGTTTGAATTGACTGTTAATATTTTTTGTTTGTCACAGAGCTTAGTTAAAAGAGACAACAACTACAAAGAGGTGCAAAACAACCCAAATACAGTACTAATGCAGTCATAAATGTTGATTAAGTATTAATATAGCTTCAGAAGACAACATATCTGGAGTTATAATTGTTTTAAATTCATTATTAAACAAAGTAAGTCACTAATAAAATCATTAATGGATGGTCACATGATATTTAGTTTCTCATAAGCCAACAGCAAAGTTCTTACCATACTTCATTATGTCTGTTGTGAATGTTAAACTGTTGAAAAAGGTGTCAATTATTGAGTTTTAGTCCAGGTTCTATGAAGCACTCTTCCAAAAGGTCAGTGGTCAAATTTGTTTTTATTAATGGCTTATAACTAATGTATAAAACTTTATTACATGCATACCACAAACCTCTCCAAAGGCAAGAGGAACCCCCAAAGCTTAATGTGAAGCTTTCCAAGCAAGGCTCAGCAAAACACCTTCACCTGACGTCCTACACAGGAGACTAGAGTAGTAAAGGAGGAACGTTGACAATGGGAACCATCAAATACAGTATGACTAAAGGAGGCCATGGTATCATTAGTTAAAAATGAAATTAGTGGAACACTTTATCTGTCCTCAACTTGCCAGATCCCACTTCTCCATTTGAAAAAAACTTACATTTGAAGACCTTGAAATAAATATCACTGATCTACCAACATAGGAAGGCGTAGCTGAAGTTTTAAAACAGGGAAAGCTATTGGAATTGATGGAATCTACACTGTAAAAACAAACAAGCTGGTTCAACTTAAAATTATTTGTAACCTGACTGACTATGTTACTTTTAAATGTACAAAAAGTGCCTTTGTTCTTATAAAAAAAAATTAAAAAAAAAAAGTTAGATATGTAAGCAATAAAAATAATGTACAATGGCCATCCAAACTTATGTTCTGGCTTCGACATATACTATTCTAAAGTGGTCAAGTATGAGCACTTTAAAGGTTTTTGCTGGTCATTTTTGTGTTCCCAAGCAACAAGGTGTAAGCAAAGGTTCTGAGGGAAAAGTACAGACACTAAAGACATGCTGCATAGAAGTGGGTGCAGGTAGTGTATCACTTAATTGTTTGTCAGCCACCATAAACACAAAAACAACAAGAAGGAAGGTGACCACAACAAACATGCCAGAGGAAATGAAACAGTCACCATTTACCCAAACTTTGAACATTCAAGAAAAACAAAAGAGTAATATCAACAAAGGGTCAGAGCAGGCAAAAAAAGACAGTGACAAACGGAGCAAAGCGAGACAAGAATAACCTTTGGTCCAACAATAACGCGATGGAGAGAAGTGAAATAAAAGCTGGGTTTCTCAACAGACTCTAAGATGGTGTCTGCTTTACTTAAAAATGCAATATGTAAGTTTTCTCTGCCGCCGAACATTGTTTCTTTGCCTGGAGCAGTTGGTGGTGGTGGTGATAATAGTCGCTTGCCAAGAGCTTCAGCCGTAGTTGCTTTTACAAGACAAGAGGTTAGGATACACTCACAAGGCAGCACTACTTCTTCATCCTCTCATGCTGAACTGAGGGCTGACTGGATGCTACAGTGACTCACTATCGCAAAGTACTATTATGAGATGGGCCAGGCCAGGGCTCATTGGTTAGCATGCTTAGCATTCTTCAACTTCAGCTGAAAAGTGTCAGAAGAAAAACCAAAACAAGAGCTAAAATTTGTTGCTTTCCACCGCTGGAGCACCTCTTGGTGAGGAAGGGAATGAAGTTTGAAGCTGAACTCACAACATTCCTTCTCGACTGGTAAGTAAACAGCTGTTAATTCTAACATTTGCTATGTAGTGATAGCAAAAACTCACATATAGTATCTTAACACTTAATACCAATTTCTGCCTTCCTACAGAGAACGGCATGACCCTCACACAGCTGAAGTGAAAACTATAAGACATTGTAATGATTTTTAAGGCAAAGTCCTGATTAAAAACAATATACAGCCTGAAGTCTATAGTTATAAACATTCAGTCATCATTTCATTAGACTCCGTAAAAATAGCTTCTTTTTTTTTAATACGATTGGTATGAAATTTACATGGTTTCTTTGTTTAATCTCTCAATATTTCTGAAGGTGATGAAAAATTGGTAGTGATAATTTTCTTTTGATACTGTTAGAAAACAGAAACTTCAGTTGTGTGGGCAAGAATGAATTTCAAGTTGTAAATAAGATGAACTATTTCTCAAAAAGTACCCTGGTTGTGTTAAAAACAGTAAGTTGATTCAACAAGATAATTACTTGAACCAACTTTTATTTTATGTTTAAGCACCTGAAAATAGTAAATTGATTCAACAGGATGCTCAGTTGGATAGTTTAATATTATGTTTGTGCAACTGAAGATATCAGCAAATGTTGGCTGACTAGTCATCTTATGTTGTCACAACTAGGATTTAGGTTTGTACAACTTCAAATGTCTTTGTATCACTAAAAAAAGTGTTGATTAAACTTGAAATATCATGTCAATGCAACATTTTTGTCACCTTTACCTTTGCAAACTTATTATTTTCAGTAAAAGGAACACAGACATAAGTGCAAATAGCCGAAGATCCTGTGCATTTAATTTGGTTAACATCTGAGAGAGCATACAGCACTATTGTAACATGACAAAAACACTATTCAGGGGAACAGACTACGGCACAAGACCAGGGTAGAGAGGGAGGGAAAGATGTCTTCACGTGAGAGTGAGGTGCAAAGACTTTTTGGTATTCTGATGTGATATCCATTGTCATGCATATGGCTGATCTGATTACTGTGAGCGATCTGAAACCACAGCAGTTTTGTGTTAAAATGTACTTGCTAACAGCTAGCATTATTCGCCAACTGATGCCCACTGTCTGAGTGGCTATTAATAGGTAAGGGTGTCTCCTTGGCAACAGGCAGTTAGTGACTTACCCAACATGTGAATATGTCTCGCTAATGTTATGATCCAGTTTCCCTCCTAACTTTAGGATATTGAGTCGCAGCTACTGATAGGAAAATTCTAAAACAAACTCAGGAACACCATCTGAAATTCACAAGAGTAGGTTGTTTATTCTTGCAGCAAGGGAACAAGTTACACACAGAGAATCTGCAGTGCAAATGTTCAAAAATACAGAGTTCACATGAAACTTTTATAATGCCAGATGGACAGACGCTTGTATTCTCGCTGACATATATCACACACATGGTGAAGATAGTTATTTGCTTATCATACAGGAATAGACAAGTGAGATGGCCTTGAGGAGAGGAACAAGAGTGCCCTGTTCCTCTCTGGTATTCACCTCCTCCCCTGGGCGCAGCCTCTGTTGTCATGAGAGAGTTGTACAGATTCTCACACAAGTAATAATACGAGGTCAATACGAGGTGATTACATAGCCATGAGCATAAGAATTTTTCCAACAGCTACAAACAGTAATAACAGAATGTGGGGATTACAAACAAACAGAGGTTTGTGTGAGTCCATCATCCATGATGACCAGCACCTTTCAAGTATCTTTTCAGGCCTGTTCTCACCATTCATGGTATAATCTCAGATCTAAAACATATGAAACCCAAACATTTTACACACTAGTTTTCAGAAAGGAAATCACAAACGAAAACCATTGTGAATATGTAGTATGCTTTGTGTGATATATATCAAGAATACAGTGTGCTTTGTGTGATGTAGTATAATATGGCTTGTTTGATACCGTGTAAATATAGTGTTCTTTATGTGAATTTCGTTTAAATATAGTGTGCTTTGTTAGACCTTAGACCTTTGCTGCATTAGATACCATTGACCATCATATCCTATTACAGAGACTGGAACATTTAATTGGCTTTAAAGGAACTGATCTAAGTTGGTTTAGGTAATATCTATCAGATAGATTTCAGTTTGTGCACGTTAACAATAAATCCTCCGTATACTCAAAAGTTAGTCACAGAGTTCCACAAGGTTGTGTGCTTGGACCAGTTCTATTCACCCTATAAATGCTTCCTTTAGGCACTATTATTAGGAAACACTCCATAAACTTCCATTGCTATGATGATGATACCCAATTGTATTTGTCAATTAAGCCTGGTGAAACCAATCAGTAAGCTAAACTTCAAGCTTGCCTTAAGGACATAAAGACCTGGATGATCAGCAACTTTCTGCTGTTAAACTCAAACAAAACTGAAGTTATTCTGCTTGGCCCCCAACACCTGAGAAACACCTTATCTAATGATAGAGTTACTCTGGATGGCTTTGCCCTGGCCTCTAGCACCACTGTTAGGAATCTCGGAGTTCTCTTTGATGAGGATATGTCCTTTCATTCTCACATAAAAAAAACTTCAAAGACTGCCTTTTTCCACCTGTGTAACATTACAAAAATCAGGCAAATCCTGTCTCAGAAAGACGCTGAAAAACTAGTCCATGCTTTTGTTACCTCTCGGCTGGATTATTGTAATTCCTTATTATCAGGCTGTCCCAACAAATCTTTAAATACTCTCCAGATGATCCAGAATGCTGAGTACTGACAGGAACTAGGAAAAGAGATCACCATTTTTCCTTTGTTAGCTTCTCTGCATTGGCTGCCTTTAAAATACTTAATAGAATTTAAAATCCTCCTCCTCACCTAAAAAGCCCTTAATGGTCAGGCACCATTATATCTGAAAAAGCTCATAGTACCCTATTACCCCAGTAGAACACTGTGCTCCCAGAATGCAGGCTTGCTTGTGGTTCCTAGAGTCTCCAAAAGTACAGTAGGAGGCACAGCCTTCAGTTATCAGGCTCCTCTACTGTGGAACCATCTTGCAGTTCTGGTCTGGGAAGCAAACACCCTCTCCACGTTTAAGAGTAGGCTTAAAACCTTCCTTTTTGATAAAGCTTAAAATTAGGGCTGGCTCAGGCTTGTCGTGAACCATCCCCTAGTTGTGCTGCTAGAGGCCTAGACTGCTGGGGGACTTCCCATTACGAGAGTTCCTCTCTCCTCCTCTTCCTCTCCATCTGCACACATTCATATGGCATAAATGCTTGTTACTAACTTGACTTCTTCTCTCTCCCGTAGTTTTGTGCTTTTTTTTCTGTCTCCTCTCTCCTCCTGTCGCTTTCTGCAGGTATTTCTGCCCCTGGTGCTAGAGAGTCTGGATCTGTGACTGCAAATCACCTACTGCCCCCATGATCCTGCTCATCACCCACTGCTTCAAATATTATGATTATCATTTATAATTATTAATTATAATAACATCTATATTATTATTTAGTTTTATTAGTACTATTATTCACCCTATTATTATAATTATTAGTTTTATTATTAGTCTCATTATTGTTACACATCTTTATGTTATACATCTACTTTGCTATGCCCCCCCCCACCCCACCCCTTTTCTCCCTCTATCTCTCTGTCTCTCTCTCTCTCGCTCTCTCTGTCTCTCAACCCAGCCGGTCGGGGCAGACGGCCGCCCACCATGAGCCGGGTTCTGTTCAAAGTTTCTACCTGTGAAAAGGGAGTTTTTCCTTGCCGCAGTCGCCAAGTGCTTGCTCTTGTGGGAATGTTGGATATCTGTAAATATAACTATAAAGAGTATGGTCTAGACCTGCTCTACATGAAAAGTGCCCTGAGATAACTTCCGTTATGATATGGCACTATATAAATAAAAATGAATTGAATTCAAATTTGTGTGAATATATAGTGAGGATATAATGTGATCCTGTGGATAGAGTTTGCTGATTCTAATTTATTTCTGTGCTCAAACACTGTTGACTGTTTTGCAATGTTTTAAATAATTCTATTAATTAAAGCAGGCTATTAAGTCAAATTACGTTTCAGGTGATTATTACATTAATCCAGCTTTCAATTTTTGCTTTCTGTACAAAAACATCAGGAGGAAAACCTTGATTGATTGATATGATTGATAATGATTCACTGATTGACTAACACTTTGTGTCAGCTTGAATTTCGTGTATCAGATTGGGTCGCTTGACAGCAAATTGCCGGGCTGCTTGTTGTTGCCAGTTTGACCCTGTTACAATATACTCATACAATGCAATAAACCAGAGGAACTTTTTTTGGTTGTATATATTAAGGATGGAATAGGGTTTGGAATAATGTTGTACTGAATGGAAAATTAAAGACACCCCTACTTAAGGAACTGAAAGGACTAAACAGGAGTGAAAAAAGGGGGTGTGTTCTACGTTGCATACATCCTATGTTATGGTGTGAGGTTTTTTATCAGGCTAAGTTCTGACTGGCAGCTCTGCATTAAATATGAAACAAAGAAGTATAACAGTTACAAGATACACATGAAGTCAAACAAAATCATTGTATTTAAAATTTAGCAGAAAATTTTTCAATCTATGCCTTCGACCCGCGGACATCAGCACTTTGTATCTTCCCTAGTGATGTTCTCTCAGAGCTTCACTGCAGCCACCTCAGCTCTTGCTTGTTGTGGGGTCTCTGCCTTTAGTCCGGTCTTCACCAAGTCTGGTGATTGACTTGGCCAGTCGAGGATATTTCACCTCTTCACCATGAAAAGCTATTTAGTTGCTTTTGGATGCATTTGGCTGAATCTGAGCACACAGAATGTTCCTGTATACCTCTGCAATTTTTATGTTGCTTCTGTGAGCAGTGAATTATCATCTATAAATACCAATATGTCTGTTCAATTTGCAGCCTCAATTTGAACCCCTAAAGTTTGGGCACTATTTGTTTAAAGGGCTATACCTCCCACACAGTTCTTTCTATATTGATTTAACCCACTCAAATTAAAACTGAGACTTGGCACTTGAACGTGGTATACATTACTACATTACCTCCATGAAAGAGGTTATGCGTTTATCCATGTGTTTGTTTGTTCGTTTGTTTATTTTTCAGCAGGATTTATGCAAAAACTACTGAACCAATTTGCACCGAACAACGAGCCAGAGAAGAACCCTTCAGATATTGGGGCTCGGTCATTTACTATAACTTTGAATTTTTGCTTCTGAAGTCTATGTTCTGTTGTATGTTGTTTGACATTGGCCTTTGTGGAGGTCTGGACTCTACTGAGCACATTTTCTAGCTTCAAATTGAATGTGCTGAAGCTCAGAGCCTGAAGAACAAAAAATGTGTAACTGTGCAAATCTGGACTGTATATTTTGTATTGGTGTTAGAATGTGCAGCGTGCCAGTCAGCTCAGTGACTGATACAAGAGGAAGTTGAGTATATTCTCATAAAGGTGTTATTTTTTTCATCATATATTGTCACTGTTTAAAAAATGCAAAAATAACAATGATGTATTGTTTTCTGAATTCTGATTTAAGGTTTGAAGATGTTTCTCCAGTCATTCAAACTTTCATCAGCTTTATTCAGTAATGAGGAGCTTGCATTTAACAACGTGAAACATCATGGTGGCATGGCAATAATGGATGTGACTCATTAAGTCACATTAATAAAGGTGTATGCAGATAAAACTGACAGGGTAGGATGTCCACCAATGATCTTGCCTCTTTGGTGACATGCCATCTTCAGGTGGCTGGCATGTGTTAGAACTATCAGTTTAAACATTTTATCACAACATTGTTTTTTAAGACAAGTGAAGCAAGATTACGGTAATTTGTATTTACACCGATCAGCCACAACATTAAAACCAGTTACCGGTTATAATGTGGCTGAAGTCTCAGACCTTATTTAGCTTGTTTAGGGCTATGGCTTCTTCACAGTCATTGTTAGGAAAGGCCTAGTGATGCAAATTTCAAAGCTTGTTTAATACTCTGACTCCTCAAACCTTGTCCCAGAGATCAGCAGCCAGGGGCTCATCTAAGCTGCTGCCTGGCACTCTGAAAATTAGAATAACTAATACCCACAAAGCAGGAGAAGGCCATAAGAAGATAGCAAAACGTTTTCAGGTAGCCATTTCCTCAGTTCATAATGTAATTAAGAAATGACAGTTAACAGGAACTGTGGAGGTCAAGTTGAGGTCTGGAAGACCAAGAAAACTTTCATAGAGAACTGCTCATAGGATTACTGAAAAGGCAAATAAAACCCCAGTTTGACTGCAAAAGATCTTCAAGAAGATTTAGCAGACTCTGGAGTGGTGGTGCACAGTTCTACCTTGCATTAACACCTGCACAATTATGACCTTCAAGGAAGAGTTATCAGAAGAAAACCTTTCCTGCATCCTCACACAAAATTCAGCATGAAAATTTTGCAAAGACACATCTCAACAAGCCTGATGTATTTTGAAAACAAGCCCTGTGGACTGAGGAAGTTAAAATAGTTAATGAAAAGAACACCTCTCCAACTCGTAAGCAGGTGAGTGGGTCGATCATGCTTTGGGCTTGTGTTGCAGCCACTGGCGCAGTGAACATTTCAGTGGTAGAGGGAAGATTGGATTAAATTAAATACGAGAAAATTCTGGGAGAAAACATAACTGTCTGTAAAAAAGCTGAGGATGAAAAGAGGATGGCTTTTATAACAGGATAATGATCCCAAACACACCTCAAAATCCACAATGGACTACTTCAAGAGGTGCAAGCCGATGCTTTTGCCATGGCCCTCACAGTCCCCTGACTTAAACATCATCAACAATCTGTGGATAGACATCCGAAGAGGAGTGCATGCAAGACGGCCCAGGAATCTCACAAAACTAGAAGCCTTTTGCAAGGAAGAATGGGCGAAAATTCCCCAAACAAGAACTGAAAGACTCTAAGCTGGCTACAAAAAGCGTTTACAGGCTGTAATATTTGCCGAAGGGGGTGTTACTAATCACTGACCATGCAGGGTGCCCAAACTTTTGTTTTTTTGAAACTGTTAAAGGTGGAAATAAAGTAATCTTGCTTAAAATATTAAAGAAATGTGTCATCTTTAACTTCATGCCTACTCAAAATACTCAAATGCTCTATTTGCACTGACTAAACACAACATCTATCCAGTTGTAGTGGGCAGACATGAAGAACAAGCTAGCATAGCCAACAATAGCTTTTCAGCATTTAAATCGTCCTGGAAAATAAGCAGATGTCCTCTTATTTTACTGTTCCAGTCTGCTCTTACTAAACCAGTAAGTGTATCGACCAAAAATGAAATCTGCAATCATTTCATATGTCTGTTGGTTCTTTCTCTAATTACACATAATACAATTTCCTCCTAAAAATGAATGCAATTCTAAGGTTTTGTACAAAAATGATTCATTTTTATTTTGAGAGATTTATTGTAAAAACAAAAAAAAATTCTGGCCATACGAATTAATTTCATTAGTTAATTGCATTTAATTTGTATTATACAATAATTTGTATTATTTACATAAATAAGCGATACCTCAATTTTAAAACACTCCATTAGAAGTACAGTTTTTGCAAGAGTAAAATATACTTTAAGTACTCATCCTTTTGTCAATATAGCTCATAGAAATAGAGCTAATTTGAACTATATCTTTTCATCTTGGGTTGGTAAGTGTTTAACAATTTATCATATTGTGACCGTAGCTGTTAAATAAATGTAGTATAGTAAAAAGTACAATATTTCCCAACTCAATTCACCAGTAAACGTGAGTCAACTTAAAAAAACAACAACAAAAAAACAGTAAAGCAAGTGTGTATGGTTTGTAGCCCAACAGATCAATTTATTAATTCTTGTTACACAATGTAAGTGTGCATCCCCACACAGAGGGGCCAGGCATCATTACACACAGCCTGAGCTAGCTTCACTTTCAGATCTCTTTGATCCAGTCAGTGTTAGGAACCACAGACTGTGGCTGCATACAGTAATTCCCTCCTGTACATTTCTAGTGAGAGCCACAACAACACAGCAAATTAATTCCCAAAGAGGAGAAAACAAAAACACTACAAAAACCTAAAAAATGATATACAATTGTACAAACCAGAATTATTAGAAAACTATACACAATTAAATGTGCTTGATGTAATTTCTCCATTACAAATATTTTCCATTTCACATAAATATAGATTAATTTCCTGTTTGGTTGTCCACCAATTAATGTTGCTGTACTCAAATTTGTATGTATCGAAAAACTGTCAAATCATGGTTCAGGGGTGGAGCCAAAAGTAGGAACAAAAACAAAAAACATTGTGCTTTGATCTTAAGACTTCAACCACAAAATGAGAACATGGAGAGGGGAGAGAAAAAAAAAAAAAAAAAAAAAAAAAAAATCAAAAAGGTTCAGGGGAGACAAATTGCAAGGATGCATAAAGAGGAAGCAGTGATGGACTTGATATACTACAACTGCATATCAGCCAGGAAACATAATTGCATATCACACCTTCCTGCAGCCAATTACATACTTTTCACTTTCTTACATGTATATATAATATACAAGACCTCCCAAGTCTAATCCCATCACCTCAAGGAAATGATTGCATGCAGAAAAAATAATTTAAGGTATATCATTTTGATAGTTCAGAGTGACAAACTAGAAAACAGAACAAAGATCTCATTTAACTAGCAAGATTGTTGCACACACTGCACCCTGTAACATAGACAGCACCCATCCTGCTCTGATACTGCTTTCTGAAAAAAAAAAAAAAACATTTAAAATAAGCAGCAAAGACACTATTGAACAGCCAACACTATTACAGATTTAAAACTAACTTTGGCCAGTAGGCCAGTTACATAATCCAGGAAGCAGTTGCCCTCTGTCAGAGCTGGAGAAGAGAAAGAGTAGCTTCTCCACAGCTCTCAGAAGACAAATAAATAAAAGACCTCGAGTCTCAAGGTGCTTGTCAAGTCCTGCTAAAAAGGACAGGAGAGGAGAAAAACCCAGAGAGCAAATGCAGCTGCTTCAGACTTGGCAACAGCAGGACGTAAAGTAGTACTGTATGTACATCCACTACCTGCCAGACAGACTGCTGACAGGTCAGCCACTACACCCAAATCTCAATACCAAGGTTTTTATTCAAGATTGGATTTTAGCCATAATTTAAAAAAAATAAAATTTAAAATTAAAAAAAAAAAAAAAAAAAAGGGGGGGGGGTCAGTCTGATGCTCAGTTTATTTAGGGATTTTCTTTCCCTCTTTCCTCTTTCGGCTTCTTTATTTCTGATGACTGAAGAGGTAGTTTCACATTCAAAAAGGGATATGGGTGTTGATTTGGAGACACTAGTTTCTAATTGTAACATAAATATTATTAACTTCATTTAGAACGATAAAAAAAATATCACAGGAAGTCAAAGGAACATCATACTGTAGCAATAAGGAAAAAAAGAGAATTCTTCGTTAACATGGCATAGACATCTCATCAGTGGGATGGAAATCAGCAAAGCTGAGCTCTCCATTCAGGATACCACAGTCTTAAACAGTATTAAGGAGCCAAATGAGCTCTCACTTTCCATCTCAATTTTCACAAATCTCTTTGTCTCTCCAGAGTATGTGTTGTGTTGTGAAGGCATATTAGAGGTGGAGGTGTGGGGAGGAGCTGGTGGAGCTGGCCCAGCAGAGACTAGGTGAGGTCCCCGGAGAATTGGCAGGCCAGCAGGCCGAGGCTCAGAGACCAGGAAGAAGGGGCTGTGGAGGTGAGGTGGGGTTAAAGCTGGAAACCCTCCATGGGTCCTTCTTGTTGCTGGAAGACAAACTGGCCTTGACTCTGGTCAATTTGTGGAGCCAGGCTGGCGTCCTCCTCCTCCACGCCGAAGTAGTGTTCAATCAGGTCGAAAGCCTTCTGGTAGATCTCCTGGTTCTCGTGGCTCTGCAGGAACTCGATCTTGTCCAGGCCTGCAGGGGAGCACGCACACATACACAGTTCATTCTATTCAATTATTTTCAATTTCAATTCAGTATACTTTATTTGCATGAATGTCAGGTGAATGATATTACCAAAGCGTCAAGGATAATACAATTCAAGATCAGTTCATGGCTTTGTAGTGCCTTAAATCTCATAGTGTCTTGTCTATTTCTGTGCTACACTTCTATACTACTACACCACACCAGTTTGAAATACTGTACTTCTCTGATAAGCCATTTCCTGCATTGCAGTAGGGCTGCCATGATTAGTTGCCGTAATCAATGACATTGACATCAATATCTTAAACTGACGCATCTTTTTAAAAAATTTTTCTAAAAATGCTTCAATTCATTATAACATGTTTTTCTTAAACATCACTACGTTTTTGACTCCAGTCATTGGTCAGCTCCAGTCAGCGCTACAGTTTTAGAAAATGATGGTCCGCCTTGTTTCAGTATAAAAGTTTCTAAAGACCCAAGGCCTCGAAAGTAGTATTTCAGATTATCACAAAACAAAAAGGTGGTTTGTACACTATGCAAAGTTTCGATGGCATACCACAGCAGCAGTTGCGCTATGCTTGAGCACCTGAAGAGATAACACAGGCGTGCTAATTTTCCTTCTGACACCGCAAGTGTCAGAAGGAAAATTAATCATTTGGATAAATCAATTTATCGGTAAAATAGTCTGTAGATTAATCAATGCAGAAGTAGTTGTTAGTGGCAGGCCTATATTGCACTGACACTTTGTTCATTTTAACACAGTATTTTCTTCAGGCAAAGTTCTCACTTAGCTGTCTGAGGTAACAACAACAAGCAGAATTAAAAGGCCAATGAAGCAAAACATGCACAGGTAGTGATTCTTTTTTTTCAAACTGAGAATTTGTTTGTTACATGACCTGAAATGTAACCATCCATTACAAGGAAGGAAGTGCTATTAAATATTTCTAACGGTAAATTAGTTAGTTAAGTGAAGTGGATAGAGAAAGCCAGGTTGAATGAAAAAACTTTCACCATTGTGTAGGAAGCTTAATTTTATGTGATAAGAATGTAGGTGGTGACACTGGCTCACAAATACACTGAGACATCTCAGAGCTGTGTGTAGTTTCCACAGCGATTTGTCTATTTAGCTATTTGGAGGGTCAGGATGACTTTAAATGAAACTACTGCTGACAAGGTGAAAGCGATTACAAATAATTTTGGACTGGAAGAGCCTGATTCAAAGGTCAGACCTCTTTAATAATGTGCTTCTTTATTAGTTTACTTCGTCTTTTGCAGTTTATGCTATATTAATAATCCAAGTGGGAGTAGAACTAAACCTCAGATATGTATGTGCACATGGTGCTTGTGAGCTTTTTAGAAGAAGAAAAAAGAAAAGAAAAAAAAAAAAAAAAAAACACTTTTCTTGGTTCTGTCTGAATGTTTTGTATTGTAAGGAATGTGTGTGTATTATGTGTCACACATACTTTATCAGTTACTAGATTATTTCATTGGTGCATGTACCAGAAACAAGATAAGTGTATTATAACAAGAAAACTATTCAATGAGAGGCTGATCAGAGTAAAAAACCTGAATGTAACTGGACAGAATGTTGGCTCACTGAATGTAGCAGCAAAGAAAAAATGAAATTCCTGTCCCATCTGTCTAAGAAGCCAATGGTGTGAGTAATGTATTTTGTCCAGTTCTGGCATTTTAGCCATGATGTGCTGCAGAACTATACCGTAAGCTTCCTCAATAAGAGCACAGTACGGGTTGATGCCTGTTCCGTTCTGTTTGGCTTCTTGCTCTCCCAATCTAAGGATGTTCTCCAGACCGTTCAGAGACACCTGCACGATCTTAGAGTCCATCACTGTTAGAAGGTCACACATGGGTTTGATAGCATTCAGAGACACCAGATACCTGTTCACAAAAGGAGAATTGTTAATCAAATAAACCATTTCAATTTCTATTCAATTTAGTTTCATTAACTTGGCTATTGATAGTTTTGTTTATTGTTTTTTTAATTGCTCATTTTATTGTATTATTGATTTTTTTTTTTTAAACTTTCAAACTGTAAATACAAGCCTGTTTAATTTTAGATCATTACCAACAGGCAGATCTAACCAAATCAGTTGATCAATTCTGGAATACTGATTTATATTTTTTATTCAATGCACTGAATGTGTGGGAGTTGGAAAAAATGTGTACTGCATTCCTATAATTCCCGGTTACGCTCCCTGTTATCCAGGGAGAAATCTCAAATTCTCAGTGTTCCTCTGCCTTTGGTGCATCATTGAGAACCAGAGTGTGAAAGTCTTGTAAAAACCTTATCTGTGCAGGAGTGCCCCCAGAGGTGGCGTTAGTAATGGCCCATGCTGCCTCCTTCCTTGTGCGGAACTCAGCCTTCTGAAGGATCTCAATCAGTACTGGGAAGATGTTGGCATCAATCACATTCTGACAAGAGAAGAAACGTTGTCAGCTGCACTGAACAGCAGCCCTTCTTCAGAGATGAAACACTAAACACAGGTGAGGCAGCCTTTACCTGAATCTGAGCTCTGTTTCCTGCTGTGATGTTCGACACAGTCCAGCACGCCTCCTTCTTTATGGACTCCTTGGGACTGCTGAGGAGGTGGAGTAAACATGGCAGAGCTGAGCAGTTCAAGATTACCTAAGATGAATAACATGCAAACAGATATCAGAGGGCAAAATTTATATTAAATACTGTATTTGATCCCTTTAAATCCGTTTAAAAATTAAGTGAGGGAAACTGTGAGTAACTGAGCCTCTACCTGAGTCTGGATGTCATCTCCCGTTACAATGTTGCCAACCGCACGTAAAGCAGGAGAAACAACCTTATAGTCACTGTGCCTATAAAAAAATTCACAGTGCACAATGTTGAGATTAGAGTGTTGTTCTAAAATTCAGTTTTAGAGTTTTCACACTAAAACAAAACTGAAAATATTAAATTAAAAATGATCAGTTTTTCCAACAACGAACATCTTTACACTCTGCATGAATCTGCTAAAAACATGTGCATACATTAATTCAGGTTAGGGCTTTCTACTGACAAGAAGAACAGTAGAAAGGAACACTCCAGTATATTTTAACCTGACATATTTCCCATAAATGTGGCCATTGTGGCTCTATGGGTGGTACTACCTTCGTACTCGCCTGGCCCATTGTAGAGATTTTCGGAAACAAGGAGTGGTGCAGAACAATGTGTATCAGAGCAGGCAACCTGAACCTTCTACAGCTTTTACAAATTAATATTTTTCACATGAATCATTTCAAACATTTGTTTGAGTCTGAACCCAAACAGAAAGTAGCCATATGGAACTGCCGTTATGGCTGACTGCGCTGGGATCACAGGCGAGTACAAAGTTTTGTTATAAAAGCCTTTGCGGACTTTCACTGCTTGCCCTGATATACACTGTTTTACGTGAGTCCCTGTTTCCCTGAATCTCCACGAAGGATGATCAATAAAGCCAAAAAGGCCACAGTTAAACGCACAGTATGTAATTTCTGCTTCGAGGGGTCTCTCAATCGAAACAATCACAAAAGACTGAGTTTGGTGACTTCATGAAGTAGCGTGGGATCATGGGAGTTGGTGTCTTCACCACCATTGCCATCCTTAGACAGCTTCTCCTGGTTAAGGTTCCTTCAGTGTCAGTCGTTCAGGAGGTTTTTACAGTCAGCTGAATTATTCACAGATGTCTCCTCCTCTCCAAAACAAGTGGCCCCAGTGACTAAATTTGGTAAAAACACTGACTACACATTTAAAAAAAAAAAAAAGTCAGTGTTTCTCTGACACTGTTCATAAGGCACAGGAATTCTCGGAGGGGCAGTTGTCTGAGAGCTGAGCTGCCACTGTCATTTGTTCAGCTTGGTTCTCTGATAACTTGTCAGATGACTAAAATCCTTCATTCAGTTAAATTATATAGTTATAAACGACGAAGATCTTTTTTGTTTTTCAGTATAAATATGATAATACATTCTGGAGTGTCCCAAGAGAATAATGGACTCCATAATTTTATTGTAACAGGACACCTGGTCATGCATTGTCACATACATGTCAGCTTGATATTTTGACAATTCAACTTGGCCTGCTCTTCCTCTAGTAAATCAAGAACTAACTACTCTCCTATAATGTGGACCTGTCAGTATCTTACATGAGCAGCTCCACCAATCTGCGACAGACCCCAGAGTCAATGACCGTCTGGATCTTTTCATTTGGACCATCAGAAAGGTAGGACAGAGCCCAGCAAGCATCAGCCAGCACATCTGGATCACTACTGAACAGAAGTCTGGACAGCACACTGAGACAAGGAGACACCTGACAAACACCAGAGACAAGGACATAAAAAAAAAAAAAGGGGTCCAGTTTAATACCAGAGCTTGTACAAAAATTAATTCTGAGAGCAGAAATAAGGCCTTATTCCAGTTTAGTCATGACAACTGGACTCACCCTGGCAAAATCTGGTGGCGGGTTCTTCCCTCGGCATAGGTTTGACAGAGCCCACACTGCATTCCGGGTTGTTGTGAGACGATTGGATTTAGCGAGTAGCCTGGACATGACAACAAGGGATCCAGTTGTTGTAATGTATATAATGTACTATTTGAAACATTCAGACAGACAGAGGAAGGACACTTACTGCTGTAGAGACGGCAAGATGCCACAGTTGAGCACATAGTCTCTGCACTCAGCATTATCTCCTGCAATGTTCCCCAACGCCCACACAGCCTGAAACACAACACACAGTCACTTAGTGGTTGTGATATCAAAGTCTATCAGTCTATTCCACTACTGGAACTTAGTAACCCATAGCATAGTGTATCCATTGTCATAGGTTCCTCTTTTTGTTTCCACTGAACCCCCCCACTTCGGGGGCAAGTCCCCGAACCTAAATTTCAGCACTGCTCAGGAGGTGATATTAAATCAAAGTTCCAGGTACTCTCAAGGGAAAGAAAGGCAGCAGCTTTTTTGTAACACCACAAACAAGGCAATTAATAATGCAGGACATGTGTTTTAAAAAAGCACAGCAAGGAAGGTTCATTATACAGGTGAGTATTGGAAAAGAACTAATGCTGTAATATTACATATTTTCTGCAAATCTAATCAGAAACTGTTTCTGGATAAAAGAACCAGACATTCCTGTCTGTCTGTTTCCAATTGTCAAATCAGCAAATTCAACTATTCAATAAATTATGAGTCATCTTCATCACACTGATGCAAAAACCTGACAAAAGTCCAATAATACCTAATATGACAAATCAATCCTGGTTACTGATTTGAAACATGGTGTAATACCACCAGAAATATTAAATAAATGTACATCCTTTCATGGTATATATCGCTGTATTATCCATCTCTTAGTGGTTGCTTTTGTCCAATCAGCTGTAGAAAGGCTTTCTTTTAGTTTCTGAATGAAGGAGAGAACTATCAGCCATCTATTGCACAGCCTACTTGATATTTGTCACTGTAAAACAGTAATCTTGCATTTTGAGGCAAGAGCTTCAACACTGCATGTAGAGAGCATCTGTTTTAACAAAGACACATTTAAAATGTTTTATGGTTTAACACTTTTGCCCATGTTTAATATGTTATCTTGTAGCCTCACACCTGTTCCTGGACATCCTCGTACTCAGAGTTCAGCAGCTCAATGAAAATGGGAACAGCTCCTGTTTCAATGACCACCTTGGTGTGCAGGAAGGTACCAGAAGCGATGTTGGTTAGTGCCCACGCTGCCTCAAACTGTACGAAACACACACATAATACACACATGGCACTTCAATCAATCCACAGTCTGAAATGACCACCCAGCAAGTTAAAAACATGACAGTTGTTCCTGGGCAAGTACAAATGGATAAACCAATATAAAAAATATTATCCTCTATACTGCTTAATCGACATTTCATATATATTAAACACATTCACTACTCTGACTGATAGAAGCTCTTGTGGATAGGAACATTTGAGATGTACCATGTCTCTGAGAGCCAGAAATTGAATTCTGGATACTGCTCACATCCCATGGTGAACACAAAATGTGTTTTCAGTAACACATCTATTAGAAAACCATAGTTTTTTATCTGACAGTGAAACCATTCAGGCTTCACCATCAGATAAATCAGTAAAAAGATGTCTGATATGTCATGCTGATCATAGCTTCATGCACACAGGCCGTGTGCGGTGCTGTGGAGCTCTTACCTGCAGCGTGCAGTTTTCACTCCTCTTCAGGAACTCCACAAAACGATTCACAACACCAGGAGTGGAAATGACCTCATCTATGGGTGGGTTTGGTTCTGTGCAGAGGAAAAAAATCAGATCTCATCTCTTATTGAATGTAACCTGATTCAAAAAATGAAAGAGATTTAAAAGAAGGCAGTGGTTCTGATCAACTAATGTGCATGGAGAGATTATAGGCCTGTATAACTTGTTGTTCAACATAAAGTGTACTTGGATATAAAGCTAACTTGTAATATGACACTAACACAAACCATTAGAGAGTTAAGTGATTCTACTTGACTCTACTGCTCAGGCAGGTGAAACCTTACTGAACAGTATCTAGTTGATCGCCCAAATTTGTGTATTTTTCAAAAATATCAAGACTCTCTTTTTTGTATCTTGTATCTTTTAATTACTTAAACTTAAATAGTTGCATCTTCGGTGGTTGCGACTGATGCATTTCAGCATTATCATCATCATTTTTCAACCAGTCTGTTCACTTATGATGTTACTAATGCATCCGAAAGCTGGCGCTTTATTCATTCAGTTTAATCTCTGTTGTATTAATCAATAAAGGAGTGGTAAAAAAAGATACTTAAATAAAGCCATGAGAGATTATTACTTGAAATTCAGATCAAATAATTTATATAAATATTAGGATTCCCAGGATGCAACACAAACCTTTGGAGAGTAATTTCCTGAATTTCTGTGTAGCAATTAGCTGCTGGTCTGGGTCTTCTGAAAAAATCATCTGAACCATTTCTGGAGTTATTACCCCATCCTGCACAAAAATCAACATTAGATATCATTAGAACGATGTTCAAATCAGTTTGTAGCCAAGCACAATAATAAAAACAAATGAGCTTAGTCAGATAAGGTTGATATTGGGGCCTCAACTATGAATACATTCAAGGAAGGAACACAACATTAAACTCAACTCAACATAAAACACTTACACCTGCAACAGGTACTGTGGAGCTGATGTCTGGATCCTGGATTGGACATTCCAGCATTGAATCATCTTTTGAAGGTACACATACATTTCTCCTCTTAAACAGCTGTGGGCACAGAGTCAAGGTCACATGATTAACCTGGTGTTTATATTTTATCACCTTGGCTTGATGAACAGATGGTGAAACTATTAATTAATTTATTATTTTGTACAGAGACAAAATTACAAAAATTGTGTCACTTTCCAATAACTTATGGACCTAACTGTAGATCAGATGGTGTGGTGATTAACAAGTACACTCTCAGCCAGCCACATCACTGGTCTAATCGGTCTGAAAAAGCTGTGCCAATCACAGTGAAGCATGACAATAACCAATCAACAGTTGGAGAAATTACTATTTCAGGAAATCATACTGTCTGGATGGAGCAGAGTGGCACCACAAATCTGTAGCCAAAAGCAGATGGTGTAGGGTTTTTTTTTTGTGTTTTTTTTAAAGAAGTAAGTAGTATTTATATCTGTTTAATACCTAAAACAGTTATTTTTGTTAAACCCCTTGGATTAAAGATGAATATCTACAATTCAATCACATCTTGATGGTTTTGTTTCAAATCCACTGTGGTAGTGTACAGAGGCAAAATTATGAAAATTGTGTCAGTGTCCAAATACTTATGGCAATACTATATATTCCACCTCAGCCAGCCCTTTTGCACTTTGCATTGCTGCATAAACATAAACCAAAATGACAGGTGCACCCAAGACCTACCACTTTGCATTTGCAGTTGCACTTATGCAATTAAAATAGAGCCCTAATGTAAAAAGGGTTTTAAACAAGTGGTTCAAGGTGAAAGAGTGTTTACCTGCTCCTCTCTTTTCTGTTTGCGTAGCTGGATTCCTTCCTCCTCTCTTCTTCGACGCATCTCCTGAGGATTCAAAGCTTTGTTCTTATAGCTCTTCATCCTGTAGCTGTCTTTCCCTGGACTCGCCATTGTGTCTGAAGAGTCAGGGTGAAAGACATGCAGTTATGGTCAAGGTGCATTCGTTCATTAAATGTTGAGGATCTATGACTCTATGACAGCATTTTGTTCAAGACAGCAAAACTTTAATACTAATTATTTTTAATTAATTTAAACAGGGTAAGTTGATTGAGTATGCATGCTTTTTTTTTTTGTTTAAACAGCAAAACTATTTACTGTTATGCTACAAAATAAATAATATTACAAAAAACAAACATCAACAGTAAAGAATACTGACTCTTCTACAGGGAGGTATGGGACAATTATTGAAAATAGTCGTGTAGGTGGCTTTGCAGATTGTTATTACTTAAGTTCCATTACATTTATTTTTCAGGAACTAGGAACAAAAGAGTAATTTCAAACAAGATAAGAGGCAGTTTGTTTCAGATTTATCAACTAGATACCCAAAAATTACAGATATAAAGTAAGTCCATACAATCACTACAAAATACAATAAAAACAAATACAATACTAATTGCACTGTAGAATGGGTCCCAGAGACACATTTCTATCATACCCTGACACCTATTCAATGTCTGATACAGGATTTGTGACGCATCAGTCAGACACTGGAGTCACTCGAGAGGAAAATGAATTAGTTACAGCGACAGTTACAACACTATCATTGCAGACAGAGACAATACACTGTATATAATTTATATTAATGGTGATCAAGACTGGGCCCAGAACTGTTCCCTGCTGCACTTATATAGTAACTGGCAGATGTAGAGATTGGTCCAGCCCAATAGTCACACCCATTTGTGTCTGAGATACAGCTCTGAAACCAATTAAAGCTGACCGAGGAGAAGAAATAAATAAAGAATGGATTGACTGGCTTTTGATAAATCTCAGAATATGGAGATACCGTGTTTATATAAAGTAGTCTACACCAACAACAGCATGTAAAGCCAAGCTAAGAGCTGAGATGGTGCAATGCTCGACTCTACATCCAGACTGATGTGGACTTCATTACTTTTTGATGATGAATAACTAGTAATTTGAGATTTTTGAAAGGCACCACAATTTGGAAATTAGGCAACATTTAAAGTGGCTGTAATCTCCATCTCTATTATACAGATAGACCACGAGTCGGTTTCCAATCAATGAGGATTTTCAAAGTTTGTATCACCCAGCATTGTATGATTTTGCGCTGTGGGCGATGAAGATGCAGACCACAACACGTTCATGCGAGCCAACGCTGAAGGTCCTGTTCGCTGAAGGGTCGTGCATGGTGACAGACAGTTACATCTCTAGTCTTAAATAACACATGTAGGAGGCTTCTACGGTGTAGGCCGTGTTAAGCAGCGTTACACCAGCGGTCCCCGCACAGGAAAGGAGGTCGTGCTCAACTCCCTCCAACAACCAGCTAGCTTTAAATGCTAACAGTCATGGCTGACATGGACCGAACCTGTTCAGCCGAGGACCAAAAGCACATACTTAAGACTAATGATCCAGTAGCACTTTGTTCAGTTGACTTTACTGATACCTTTCCGGGCAACACAACAACATGGGTTTGGGCTGTTCGTGGTCAGTTACTAGCTTCATGGCTAGTTCCTCAGCTAACGCTGCGTTGTGTCACATATCTCGGTTGTATTTTGTTTCAATGACAACCACATCAGCTTCAACAGCACACTCTCATAACACTGAATCTTACTCACTGAATATATCTGATTTACCTGAAGATGCGTACAGTTTGTTTAATCGCTACAACCTCTGCTGCTCTCCCTCCGTTTCCAGGAGCAAAATGGCGTCCTGTTAAAACTCTACCAGTAAGCCCCTCGCGTCAACAATACCCTGAGTTACTTCCGTCAGCTGTGTTAGGTCATCCCGCCAGGTTTAACAAACTCTCATATTAACCCTTTACTCTGAGTTGATGACCCTTGAAATGGGAAATCCCGAGTTTTTGGTTCCAGAACAGCTGATCTGAGTTATCTGTGACCATAGCAAACAGAGAGAGAAGAAGAAACAAATCATGAGCTCCTATTTAAGCAATGTATTTAACTTTTACATCACGTTTAGTAGTAAGTTTGATATTAAATTAAACTTTAAGAATTTGGGAATAAAGTTGGCAAGTTTCAAGTCAATCTGAGAAACCAATAAACTAAAATAAGTAAACAAATCTGTGGAAAAAGCTAGCTACCTTGCAAACTAACTGGTAACAGCACCAACCGTCAACTCTCAGCTACCCACTGCCATGGAATCTCAGACCTAGACCAGGACATAATTACTAAAAAGGACAGCAAAAGGAGGAGAAAAGTAACAACAAATATAAGCCAGGGAAAGAAACAAGAATATGAATTATTATCATCTACAGACCATTCCTGAAGGATAGGAACATTTTTATTTAAAGAAAAACTGGACTTCTGGTACATCCATGTAAAGACATAGGTGTACCACTTAGCTCTGTATATAAATAAAACTGAGAACACAGCAGTAATTTTTCTCCATTGGAAAGTGTAGCCAAAACAGCTACAACCAAATAGATGGAGTCTAGATAGTCTGTTGATCCACTACTAAAGGGATATGACCAGTGAAGCAGAGAGAAAGAAATACAGAAGCAAGCTGGTCAGAGACCACCCTGAGAAACTCAGAGAAGACTTTAAAACAGCATTAATTACAGACCTGGCATTCTTTACGGAGCACCCAGGAGCTTGGCATTCCCCTCTCGATGAATAATATAATGACCTTAAAAGTGATGGGCAACAAACGCATCTGACAGCTATTTAAAGACACCGCACCAAAATTCAACATCAGTCTTCACAACACAGGCACAGTGATGGTTCATGGGTCTCAGGCAAAACTGGAAGAGACTTGAGCAGACTGAAAACTCTTGCTGGTGGGAAAAGTCCTCTGTGCCTTTAGCAACAGCAGCTACAGCTCCATCAGACTCAAACACCCAGATTTCAACTACCAGACTTACAGTTCCATCAGATTCAACCGATCAGCCTTCAGTTCCTAGCACTACTGCTCCAACCTGCCATGTCCACACAGTCTCCAGCACCCCTCCACCAGCCCGCTTCAACAGCCCCCACACACCCAGGACACACCAGTGTCAGTGCAGTGCATTCGGGAGCGTCTCTCCCTTCTAAAAGTGGAGAAAACAGAATTCAGAAAGAAAGAAACTGTTGGAGTCTGACAAAATTCAGCAGCTGAAAGACGAAATGAAACTGAAATGAGCTTCATTGAACAAATTAAACTATGTCAGATGAGAAAGGATATGGAGCAGAGAGACACACCTGAGTGACCCTGACAATATCATCATCCACTCTGTAACAGAGTGCCACAAATGAGAGAGCGTGGCAGAAGCCATCATCAAGGTGGCTCAGACAGCACACTAGGGCTAACATCATCATCTACACACTGCATCACTAAACAAAATCCACACAGGCGTCCACCTGGACCGGGACTACGTCTGGATGCTAGTTGCTGAGGACCTGAGAAGGACAAGAGCCGACAGAGAGCCTCCAGTCCCACACCCCACCACAGGACAGCCACAGCCCAACCATGGATAGCAGCACAAATCAAACTGGCCAAAGAAGAGGAGACTGCAATTTGGAATGCACACCCCAGCAGACCCTAGCCTACAAAAGCCCAACCCACCAGAACTCAGTAAACCAGAGTCCAGCTAACCGGAGCCCAACCCAGCAGAGCCCCACCCAAATTGGGCAGGCAGTGGAGCCAGACCTTGAGAGCACATATCTGGAGCAGCACACTATGCAGAAGCACAGCCTGACATGGATCAAGACATGCCACTCCCTGGGATGCAGGCTACCTATGCACAGGTACTGGCCAACTACTCAGACATCAGACATACATTGCTAGGCTTCGTTGTAGTTTGGACTCTGAGACAGCACTCACACTAGAGGTATTCAAAGGTTCAAAAGCAGGTTTATTGTAGACTAGTAGTGGTGAGGGTTTGGGGGTAAAGCCAGGAAAAACAGTGGAGCAAAGCAGGCAGGGATTAATAGGTCTTCGGCAGAAGTTGCAGACAGACATGGAGCTTGGCAAGGCAAACAAACAGAAGCAGCGACAGAGAATGGACCATTTGGCAAACTGAATGATCTGGCGAAGACTACAGTGAAGAACTGGGGTGTTTATAGTGCAGGTGTTGAGTGTTTAGTGGATGGGTTTCAGGTGTGTAGGTGGATTGGTGGCAGGAGGAAACCAGATAGCCATGCCCAAACAGACACACAAACACACACAGACAGGGAGAGAGACAAACTGGGGACAAACAAGAGACACAGGAGAGGGGAACACAGCTTTAAACAAAGGAAATAACAGAAAGGCACAGCCTAACCTTAACTAGGCTGTTGCCTGCTCTTTACTTCCTGATTGTATTTTGTACTTTCTGTATTGAATCATCATTGAATTAAATTTATATTTCAACATACTGTTTTATGAGCCATTATATATGATCTATGTGTGTAATTGATTATTATTATGATTCACCAGTGGGACAAAAACATCTGCATGGCATCACCTAGAGAAAGGTCTCATCACTGGCTGTACGATATCAGTGTCATTGTTTGCCTTGGCGATGAACATTCTCATCAAGTCAGCAGAAGTGGAATGTAGGGGCCCCCTGTCAGTGTCTGGCACACGTTAACCATCTTGGAGAGCCTTCATGGTAGACCTGACTGTCACAGCATCAGCAGTGCCAGAATGCCAGTGGTACCTCCAAGGGCTACAAAGGCTCATTATATGGGCAAAACTGAGTTTAAAGCCAAACAAATCCAGGTCCTTGGTCCCAAGGAAGCGAGGGGTGTCTGACAAACACTTCTTCTCTTTTGGAGGAGTCCAGATTCCATTGGTGTCGAGGAAGCCTGTGAAGAGCCTGTGGAAAATCTTCGACCGCACCTTGAGAGACACTGCATTGGTCCAGTCAACTCGTATGGAGCTGAAAGTATGGCTATCAGCAGTGGATAAGTCAGGACTTCCAGGGAAGTTCAAGGCATGGATTTATCCGCATGGTATCCTGCCAAGACTTCTCTTGTCAATGCGGATATATGAAGTTCCAATGACCATCTTGGAGGGCTTCGAACAAAACATCAGTCAGTTCCTTCGCAGATGTGCCTGGCATGAGGTTCTTTGGAGCACATCTTGAGCTGCTGCCCACAAGCCATGGGAGAGGGGAGGTACAGGTGCCGCCATGACCAGGAGCTGATTGCAGTAGCTGACACTATCTGCACCAGAATCCAACAGAGCAAACATCAGCTCCTAACAAGACACAACATCAACTTTGTCAGGATGGGAGAAAAACCCCAGGTGGAGCTCAGGGCCTCAACTTGGCTGCTAGCATCAGCTTTCAGACTGGCAGCTGAAAGTTAGCAAGTGGTTAGAGCCACCAAGAACATCACTGAAGCTGTAGAACAAGCATTGAGGTGGCTGTGGATTGAGAGGGGTGATCCATGGTGTGGAGTGCTACTTGGACACAAGCTGGGCACTGATCAACCCCAGCTTGGTTGACTGAATGAGGGTGTCTGATTATCTAAGACCTGAAATACCCTATGACCCCGGGTTCATCACTGATGATTTGTCCAAGTTGCGCTATCTGGTGTTTCAGAAACTATTCATGAAATCGCTATCTATTAGCTCATGTTACATTCAGACTCTGTACTCTTCAGCTTTTGGACTAAAGAGCATAGACTCAGAATTCATCTCTAGCATTAAAGGTTGTGTTTAGTGTTTTTTTTTTAACTCGGAGGTGTTCAATAAAAGCTGTGAAAATATGAAATCGCTTACTACTTTCATTGCTCTTGCTCCTGAACAACAAGATGGCCCCTCAGCTTTACAAGTCAGTAAAAATTTGATCCGGTTTCTACGTTGAAACCAGAAAACCAATAGGCACGGCAGCTAAGTTGTCTGGTTGGGTAAGACAGTGTAAACAATCTTGTGTTACTAACTGTAATTGTAAGACAGAAAGTTATGGTATCAGTTGTGTTGAAGAGCAAGTACTTTGCAATTTTAGATGGTCTTTGCATGTTTTAGGTACCACTACTGTTTTAACTGCATTGTGCCGGCTAATGGCTAACAGTAAACTAGCGGAGTGTGTGTGGGCGAGCGAGAGTGAGGCAGTGATGGTATGGTTGCTGTAAGGGCAGATAAAGGTGTGCTTGGAGCGGAGCTAGTTGATTAGTATAAACTGAGAGTGGCTGTACATGCATATTACTGTCCACATTTTGCATCATACTGATTCTACAGCCATTTTTACCGTAGCGTTCTGCCAAATCTCATCCCAGGCCACCTTGTGAGTTGATCTGTGCCTAGCCTATCAGAGCATTTGCTGATGAATAGTGGGCGGTTACTTCCGCCTACCAGTAAAACCTGCCCATGTATGATTGGGACAGAAAGAGGCCCACAGAAAAGAGGGGTAAAATCAAATTAACACTATTTTTTGTTAACACCATGACTGAAGTGTTTAATAGACACACATAAATGGTAAAGATATAACTATAAGTGTTAAAATATGGGACATTTAAAAGACCAGGCCCAGGGTAATGTCCTTTTGACTGTATTATAAACTTCTCCAGATCGGTGTAGGGGATAAACTTTATGACATAATTAAGTTTAAAAATGTCAGTAATAAATGTGAAGTAAAAATTGGCAAAACTACAGATCTCTTAACTGAAGGGAGAGGCATCTTTCAGGGTACCAGCTTATCTCCAACTCTATTTAACATCTACATTGATGACCTAGCAGTTGGAGCAATCTGGAACCCCTGGCTTAATCCTTAACAATAAAGAAGTTAAACTCTGCCAATGCTTATGACCTGGTGTTGCTGTCACCCACACAACAAGGGCTACAGCAGCATCTGGACCTCCTGGAGCAGTACTGTCAGAACTGGGCCTTGACAGGCAATTTTAACAAATCTGAAATCACGATCTTCCAAAATAAGCCCACGAAACCAAAATGGTTCACGAAACCAAATACCAATTCAAATTAGGAAACACCCATCTAGATTGCTCAAAATCAGGGCCTCAGGTAACTTTGGTCTAGCAATGAATGCACTGAAACAGAAAGCATGTATAGAATTTTATTTAATTAGAAGAAAATGTTACAAAATAGACATTCCAATCAGAATTTGGACTAAAATATTTGTAATCCAACCAGTTAGGGTATTGGAGTTTTTGGGGGTCCACTCAGTCTTCAGGACTACACTAGATGGGACAAGCATACCATAGGGGCCTCCATGCAGAATTCTGTAGGTCCAATCAAAAATCCAAAGAAAAACCCCGACCAGTGCATGCAGAAGAGAATAAACCCATTACCCATTGCTTATTAACATTCAAAAAAAGAAGACTTAAATTTCGGTTACATCTCAAATTGAGCCCCCAAGAAACACTGAGGTTTCATGCACTACAAACCCAAGAACTGAACCCCTGAAAGAGTCCCTTCTGTCAGCTGGTCCCGAGCATTACTGACATGCCGTGGGTAAGCTTATTGTGTCATTCCGGTTGCTGGGAGCAAGTTTTGCTGCTCTGCCTCTACCTAGTTAATTTTATTATTTTCTTCATTACAGTGGCTAATTACCCGTTGTACATGCAAACCTACACTAGTTCTGCTCAGTCACTCTTAGCTCTCCCCTTCTTTTAGCAAATTTTTCGCCACATCACAGTTTTTTACAAGCTATTAAGATCTGCTAGTTACTTGCTTAGCAGTCAGTGATGGCTTCTCTCTCCTTCTCCCTCTCCTGTCTCCTTTGCTCGGTGTGTTTTATATTCAGTTATTCCTCTGCCTCCTTTAGCGATAATAGTACATGTAATAAATGCAGTTTATTTACAGTGGTGATTGCTGGCTGTGGTAGTAAGCCAGGCCCCAGTAGTTGGTGCGAGACAACCCAGTGTTACACCTGCTTTGACCCCGGCATCTCCTTAGCAGCTGGGAAGCCAGGGCGGCGGGCTGGCTGTCCGTAACAATAAGCATAGCCCTAAGCAGAAGCCCATGGTTCACCACTAACCAATTCACGTTTTCAAACAGATACTCCCCACTCAGTGACACACTCGCTGAGAAACCAACTCTGTTTATTGGCAGCTCTATCTTGAGAAACGAGAATTTAGCAGCACCGACAACCATAGTCAAATAGATTACTGGGGCCAGAGTGGGCGAGGTTTAATCCTATTAAAATCTGCTGGCTTAGGATAAATTTAAGTATAGTAAGATTGTTATTCACGTCAACGGTAATGACACACAATTACTCCAACTGGCAGTCACAAAAATTAATGTTGAGTCAGTGCATATATATGCAAAGACAATGTCAGACTCTGTAGTTTTCTCTGGGCCCCTGTCTAATCTTACCAGTGATGACATGTATAGTCGCATGTCATCATTCTAAAGGCCCCTGCCTAATCTGACCAGTGATGACATGTATAGCCACATGCCATCATTCAACTGCTGGTGTCCAGCAAACGGCTTTCTAGATAATTGGGAGACTTTCTGGGGAAGACGTGGTCTCATTAGGAGAAAGGCATAGATCCCACACTGGATGGAACAGCTGTCAAATCTAGAAATCTGACCGAATTTATTAGAAAGCCACAACCATGACAACCCAGAATTGAGACCAGGAGGCAGAGTAGCGGTCTTACACGCCTCTCTGTGCTTCCATTACATCAGTTACCCACCCAAAAACCCATAGAGACTGTGTCTGCCCCCTGACCACCTAAATTAATGAAATCAAAAGGAAATAGAAGAGAATATTATTATTAAAATATTAATATTAAAAACGTAATATAAATTAAGACAACCACCGCAAAAGTAAAAACAAAACAGGAGAATTAAATCTCTTAAACATTAGACCTCTGCCATCTAAGGCTGTATTAGGAAACAATCAAAAATCCGATCACCATATCAGATCATCATATTGATTTAATTTGTCTTCCTGAAACCTGGTTGTGTCATGATGAATATGTTAGCTTAAATGAATCCATCCCCCTGTCATATTAATACTCACATTCCTCAAGGCACTGGCTGAGGAGGTGAAGTTGCAGCTATTTTTAATTCAAGCTTATTAATTTAACCTAAACCTAAACTCAATTTTAACTCATTCCAAAGTTACTGGAAATGGGAAGAATTTTGCTTAGCCTGGCATGATAGTCTAGGCCCTCTGTAATGCAAATAATAGAGGAAAATAAAAACAACCCTAGGTTTCTTTTCAGCACTGTAGCCAGACTGAAAGAGAGTCATAGCTCCATTGATCCATGTATCCTCATAGCTCTCAGTAGTGATGACTTCATGGGCTTCTTTAATGATAAAATTCTAACTATTAGAGACAAAATTCACCAATTCCTGCCCTCAACAGGCACCGATTTATCTCAAAACACAGGAACCTTTGAAAAAAATGTAAAACCTGATATATATTTTCTGTTTTTTTGTTTTTCTCCCATTGAGCATCACTAACTAACAATTTCTTCATCTAAACCATGAACCTGTCTCTTAGACCCCAAACCAAATTTTACCCTTGGTTAGCTTTACTAGATATAATCAATCTGTCTTTATTAACTGGCTATGTACCACAGTCCCTACAGCTACAGTAGCTGTAGCTGCTGGAAACCTCTTCTTAAGAAACCTACTCTTGATCCAGGTGTTTTAACCAACTATAGCACCATATCTAACCCATATCTAACCTTCCCTTTCTCTCTAAGATCCTTGAGAAAGCTTTTGCCAACCAGTTGTGTGACTTTCTACATAACAATAGTTAATTTAAGGATTTTTAGTCAGGAGAGAGACAGCACTGGTGAAAGTTACAAATGATGCTGTAATTGCATTGGATAAAGGACTTGTCTCTGTACTTGTCTTGTTAGATCTTAGTGTTGTATCTGACACTATTGATCATCACATCCTATTACAGAGACTGGAATATTTAATTGGCATAACTGCCCTAAGATGGTTTAAGTCTGATTTATCAGATTGATTTAATTTTATGCTTTTAATGATTAATCCTCCGTATACTCAAAAGTCAGTCACAGAATTCCACAAGGTTATGTGCTTGGACCAGGTCTATTCACCCTATATATGCATCCTTTAGGCGATATTATTAGGAAGCACTCCATAAACTTCCCCTGTTATGTAGATGATACCCAATTGTACCTGTCAATTAAGCCTGGTGAAACCAATCACTAAGCTAAACTTCAAGGACGCTTTAGGGACAAATGACCTGTATGATCAGCAACTTTTGCTGTTAAACTCAGACAAAACTGGAGTTACTGTACTTGGTCCCCAACACCTCAGAAACACATTATCTAATGATATAGTTACTTTAGATGGCACTGCCCCGGCTTCCAGCACCACTGTCAGGAATCTCTGAGTTCTCTTTGATTAGGATATGTCCTTTAACATCCACATAAAACAAACTTCAATGAAGGCCTTTTTTTCACCTACGTAACATTTCAAAAATCAGGTACAACCTGTCTCAGAAAGACGCTGAAAAACTAGTCCATGCTTTTATTACCTCTATGATGGATTATTGTAATTCCTTATAATCAGGCTATCCCAACAAGTCTCTATATACTCTCCAGCTAATCCAGAATTCTGCAGCACGAGTACTGACCGGAACTAGGAAAAGAAATCATATATCTCCCGTGTTAGCATCACTGTATCCCTGTAAAATCCAGAATAGAATTTAAAATCCTCCTCCTCACCTAGAAAGCCCTTAATGGTCAGGCACAATAATATCTTAAAGAGTTCATAGTACCCTATTACCCCACTAGAAAACTGTGCTCCCAGAATACAGGCCTGTTTGTGGTTCCTAGAGTATCCAAAAGTAGAATGGGAGGTAGAGCCTTCAGCAATCAGGCTCCTCTACTGTGGAACCTTCTTCCAGTTTTGGTCAAGGAGGCAGACACACTCTCCAAGTTTAAGAGTAGGCTTAAAACCATCCTTTTTGATAAAGCTTACAGTTGGGGCTGGCTCAGGCTTGTCTTGAACCATCCCTAGTTATGCTGCTAGAGGCCTAGACTGCCAGGGGATTTCTCATGATGCACCAAGCTCCTCTCTCCTCCTCTCCTCCTCCATCCATATATGTTCATATCCCATCAATGCTTATTACTAACTTGGCCTCTTCTCTCTCCCATAGTTTTGAGCTTTCTCGTCTCTTTCCTCTCTATTCCTGTCGCTTTCTGCAGGTATTTCTGCTCCTGGTGCTGCAGAGTCTAGATCTGTGACTGCAAACCACCCGCTGCACTCATGATCCTGCTCAACAAACACAAACCTGCATTGTGCTATGTTCTCTTCCCTCCCTCCTGCTGACACAAGTGATGAGACAAGAAGTCCTGGCTACCAACAGAGTCTGTGGTCACTGCATGACAGGTGAGGTGGAGACAGAATTGCGTTTCCTCTTAAAATGTGAATATTATCAGAGTGGAATACACTGATTTGATTTATTTAATCCCAAACCTCACAGAGCTAGATGTCAGTGAAAGGAACAGACTCTAATAGAAGAGGCACATGCAGCAGACTTAACTGCACACTATGTGATTGCATATCACAAACAAAGGGACACATAATTGAATATTTATATTGACATAGCCTATTATACCTACGGAACACACACACAAAACATGTGTTTACTGGGGGAGGGTTGTTGCCATTTTCTTGTTCTTTTTACCTATTTTTTAATTTTATTTTATTCAATGAATAATATTCTTTTTTTCATCTCATTATTGAATTTTATTATCCTTGACGCTTTGGCAATATCGTTAACCTGACGTTCATGCCAATAAAGCTTACTGAATTGAATCTGAATTGAATTCATCAACTCTGAGAATGTTCAATCTGAGTTGAGCAGGTGCATGATGACTATACAAAGCTATCATCAATGGAGCTCCTATACTAATTCCTAATTCACCCCGCTGTAGTTATAAGCTCTAATAAGTGCTTATGGCAATGAGCACGTTCTCGGAAAAAAAAGTAACAAAGCTGCAGCGGCAAAGGAGAGAATTGTCTCTCCTATGCGTGGCGTCGGAGAGAATTGCTGAATTGCTGTTTGAATGCATTTCATCTATTCATTTAACATTTAGCGACACGTTCTTGTAATATTACAGGTGAAAAAGTGGTGAAATGTTATTGAATAAATTTTATTTTCATTTAGGTGCAATCCCAGGAGCACAAAGCGCACCTGGAAACAGCTGAAAATGAAATATAAAAACATAGTTCAAACTGCTTAGGCATACTTTGCTTAGGCTATATGTTCATATTGTACTGCTTTGGTTTTAATCAGATTTGACATATTAAACAAAGTAAATATAATTCAGTTGTTCACAGTCTCTGCTGTTACAGAGAGGGATTCAGAGTGGCCTACAGAGGTATACATGTCAATATTATGTATGGTAGCTACTGATAGTTCTCTATTGAATTTTTTTGCATTCTTGAGAGGAATTTTGATTTTTAAATGTACACTAAAGAGATTAGAATAAATAATTAATGGAAAAACAACTTTCTTATCCTTCTTAACAGAGGCCGGCTGGGCTTAGCCAGGAGGAGGGTCCGTCAACCTCCACAGCACAGTGACATATTCAGTAAATGCCAGGTTAATTCTGCATGTAAAACTGCAGAATTTAATGTCATCTCTATGTTTTAGCAGTTACCAGTAGAGGAGACGTACAAAATGCTTCTAATCAACAAAATGGAAAAACTGACCAAGAAATGGTGTACTTGGCGTGGCAGATTAGAAAGGCAGATCTTGAAACTGAATTACTGGAATGCCAACTATAGATGGGTGCATGGTGACAGATGAATTATGTTAATTATTGGAACAATATAAAGATATTAATTTTTGTATTTGTAGGAAATAAAGAGGACCAAATGAAATGTGAATGATTTGTCTTTATTTGACTGCTGGGGAAGGTGGTCGCTCAATCTGCGAAGTGATTCAGGCAATTATGTCTTGGACAGCTCTTCCATCCTGGATATCTGTGGGGTGGATGGGATAGTTCTCCTCAGGGTCTTTTCATTTGTACAGCAAGGTGTTGCTCTTTTCTAGGTGTGGCAATATTATGAAGAACAACACATGCAACAATAATGTCACATGTCCTCTCTGGGGTTACCCTGAGTCTACGTGGGCACTGATACCAGGCTTTAAGCATGCCTATTGTCATCTCAACCCGGGCTCTAGTCTGAGAGTGGGCCACGTTGAAACACTGTTGGGGGCCCGGCTCTGGGTCAGGCTAAGGGGTCAACAAAGAAACCTACTATGGGTACCCTCTGTCACCAAGCAGGTGGCCATCAAAATCTCCTGTGATTATACAGTGGATACATTTTGAGTGTGTTAAAAGAAGGAGACAAGGGAATGATAATTGTACAAAGCTTTACTTACCGTTTGCAAATCTGTTGCGCACGGTACACTCATGACACATTTGTGAGTTATGCACAGAGCCATCAATGCTTATTACTAACTCTGCTTTCCTTTCTCTTCCTGTCGCTCTCTGCAGGTATTTCTGCTCCTGGTGCTGCAGAGTCTGGATCTGTGACTTGGCTTCAACATTCCTAATCATGTGTGTTGTGTTTAGGAATTACAGCCATTTTTATACATAGTACCTGATTTTCAGACGCTCAAAAGTAATTGGACAATTGATTGACAATTAGTTTCATGGCCAGGTGTAGCCTATTCCCTCATTATTTCATCACATATTAATCAGATAAAATGTCTGGAGTTGATTCCAAATGTTGTATTTGGTAGCTCTGTATAGGAACTCTGAATATGCAATCCAAAGAGGTGTTGATGCAAATGTAGGAGGCCATCATTAGATTGAAAAAAAAATCAGACAGATGGCAGAAAATATAAGGAGTGGCCAACTCAACAATTTGGTACATTCTTAAAAAGAAGGAATGCACTGGCTCAGCAACACCAAAAGGCCTGGAAGTCCACAGAAGAAATATAAAGTGGATGATTGCAGAATTCTTTCCTTGGTGAAGAAAACCCTTTCACAACATCTAGCCAGGTCAAGAACACTCTTGAGGAGGTAAGTGTATCATTGTCAAAGTTTACAATCAAGAGATACCTTCATGAATGTACATACAGAGGTTTTACCACAAGGTTCAAACCACTGGTAATACTCAAGAACAGAAACGCCAGATTTGACTTTGCCAGGAAATATCTAAAAAAGCCTGCCCAGCCAGAGCAAGATTCTTTGGACAGATGAGACCTTGATTAACTTGTACCAGAATGCTGGGAGGAGAAGAGATGGAGAAGGAAAGTAACGGCTCATGATCCAAAGCATACCAACTGTCAAACATGGTGGAGGCAGTGTTATGGCATGGGCATGTATGGCTGCCAATGGAACTGGATCACTGGTGTTTATTGATCATGTGGCTGCTGATAGAAGTAGCAGGTTGAATTCTGAAGTGTGTAGGGCTGTATTCAGCCCTACACACTCAGATTCAGCCAAATGCTGCAAAACTGATAGGGTGGTGCTTCACAGGATAATGACCCAAAACATACTGTGAAAGCAACCCACAAGCTTCTAAAGCAAAGAAACGGCATATTCTTCAATGGCCAAGTCAGTTACCTGACCTTAACCCAACTGAGCATGCTTTTCACTTACTGAAGACAAAACTGAGGGCATAAGACCCACTAACAAGCAGCAACTGAAGGCAGCCACAGTAAAGGCCTGGCATCTCAAGAGAAGAAGATCAGCATCTGGTGATGTCCATGGGTTCAGGACTTCAGGCACTCATTGACTGCAAATGATTTTCATCCAATTATTAAAAATAATTCTTGTATTTAGACTTTCTTATGCTATGTTTTTGTTAAACCCCTTAATTAAAGCTGAGAGTTTAATCATCTTGAATTCTCAGACTGACCCAGAGTTTGGGTTACCTCTCTTTCTGGAGACTCAGAAGTTTAGTTTTCACTAAACCTGATTTCTGGAGTATGTACAGGGGATGCTCCCAAACACAAAAGTCCACTCTCTGTATATGTCGCTATGAGCTCTTTTATGCATTGTTATGAGGCCCATCTCTAACAAAAGCTTTTTCATCTGCCACTGCATTTAAAAAACGACTTCAAATCTTTTTGACATTAAGCGATTTCTGCAGTTTGAAAACTTACACTTTTTTCAGTATTCGGATACAAAATAAATAGTATCAAATAACTGATATTTAACATATGGCCTAAACATGATGATGATTTGTAATAGGTCATGTAAGGCATATTGCATATATAGTTCTATATCATAAACGTGACGTCTTCAAACACGTTACCTTTTTTTGTAGTTTGCGCTTGTCAACTTCCCTGTAAAATAACAACTTCCTGTACGCCAACTGCCGTAAAACTGCCGTTCGTTCCAGAAACTACATCCGCAACGTCCCTCTATTGTTTCTTATTGGCAGTTTTTTTTATTATGAAAGACTAGGCCAAAAGTCTCACAGTTTTCTGGTGCCGCCATAAACCTGAATTTATAGAAACCAAAGCAGGCTGTTTTCGAAGCTGGGAAGCTGAAGAAAGGAAAGCAAAACACACATCTGTCTACGCTTTGAACGCAGAGTCCACTCCATTGACCGTGAGTAGATTTTCATATTAGACATATTAGACAAAGGCAGCAGGCTTACCTGAGTGTGATTCTCACTCTGTGAAATACACGCGGTTATGTAACGTATAAATCGTTGTGACAACATTATTCCAGTCACATATTTCACAGCGTCAATAGGTGTTTAGTAGCATTGATCATTTACCTCATTTGCCAAGTTCCATTTAAAAATCTGCTTATTTACGATAGTCTTACTAATGGCATCGTTACACACCTTGTAACATTTATTGACTTAATAGTAAAAACCTGCCTTTATTTCGGAATATACAGAGAACAGAGAAAAGCACGCATTTTTGAAAAATTTGTTTAAGAAAAGTGTCCTTGGAAATTTCATTCGGCACAGACTCACTGAATTAACTTTTATCCATTTGAAAAATTAATCACTGAACAAGATATCTCTCCTTTATGCTAATTTTTTAAATCTCAAATAGAATTAATATTAGATCTGTTCCTAAACGACTCCAACAGAGTTTGGTCAGATATGCTAAGGAAACATTTCCAATTTCAGACTGTCAACAATCTTTGTAATCGAAAAGCACTAAAAACTGCCACTGCTATGGAAGGCGTAGTTAAGCACATTTGATGTTTTGTCAATTCTTTGTTATATTTTATTAAAATTCTTTTACACTATTTTGTATGTTGCCTTATAAGTCTATTACTGCTAACATATGTGTGGGTATAAATCATTTTGTAATTACGTACAGCTGATTATGATAACTGACTTCTAGTACAGACAGTGACACTGAAAAAATACTATTGTCAGTACTTTCAGTGGCCGATTAATAGACTTTTTTTCATTTAACAAAATAACCCAACTTGTCAGAAATGTCACCGCCATGTTGGAGAGGAGCTTCCCCAACAGGTTAACACCAGATCCAACCACACTATGCAGGCTCGAAGAACAGCCAGAAGGAGTCACTACTGACAAGGACAAGAAACCTCACCAGCTTCCTGTGTTCTTCTGTGCTACTATATGATTCCTACCTGTGAACACTCAAGCACCTGGCGTTACTGCTCCCCAAACTAAGTTGCACCAGTGCTTCATGCTCTCCTAAAATTAACAAAAATACACTAACTTCGCCTTAATAAAGTACACCTTTCCATACCTAGTGCTTATGACACAATTCTGTTGATACTCTGAGGTGTGACAATAAGCCATTTTGTAGGAAAGTGAAGGTAACTTGTCTGTGTCTGTAGGCTGCAGCCATGCTGACCTGTGAAATCTGTGGAGAGGATATATTGCTGGCAGAGGACATGAAGACGCATCTCCTTCTTAGCCACCTGGAAAATGACATGCACTGCCCGCTCTGTTCCCTGTCTGGAGTGTCCTATGATGAACTCTGTTTTCACATCAGCTCTGCGCATCCAGAGAAGCAGCACACAGTGCGGGGTGTGGCTCAATACACATTCAGTTCAGGCTGCTCTGCTGGAACGAACAAAGGTGTAACTGAGAGCGAGAAGCCCCAAATCTCTCAGTCCTGCTTGGCTGGGGACAGCTGTGATACAGCTGGTGAAGCGACACCCACCAGTGCCTCTGGCATCACCTCATACTCGATGCATCCCAAACAGAATAGTACACCGGAAAGTGGGTGTTCATCACTTGGGGATATTGCACCTATCACTTTGAATTTGACAACACGGAGCCCTGATACCAGACAGGAGTCTGTCAGGCACTATAATGAGGACGAAAATGAATTTGAATCTGAGCACAACAAAGCCAAACAGAAACAGCTATCATTACCAAGAAAAGGTGATTCAACTTTTTCAAACTTTATTTCAAATTTTACAGACAACGTTGAATTGAATTGCCCTGTATTTGTTACAGAGAAGCTGTTCTCCTGCTCCATGTGTGCACTGGTCTGCAGCAGCTATTTCATCCTGCAGGAGCATGTTGAGTTGCATCTGCAAGAACAGCGCTCAGCTGAAGGTAACTGTTCTGCCTCTGAGATTTGCCTCTGAGTTCTACAAATACCAACCCAGTTAGATGGGATCAAAAGAGTTCATTGTTTCTTAAAGTTAAGACACCATGAGCCACATATATGTACTTGATATAATCTCTGTTCATGGCTGCTGTTTGTTTAGTGTCAGCACTGGAGGCATGTTCATCAGTCATTACATTACCATCAGCCAGCAGTCTGTCAGGTGTGTCTCCCTGTCTTGTCTGACAGAGCTTTTTTCATATGTCACCGTGTTTTTGTAATGGCAGCTGGGTAGTTTGTCACAAGAGCAACAAAATCGATCTTTCCATTTGTACAAGAAGTCACAACATGACTGTATAAAGTTGTTACCAGCTCACTGATGATGCAATGGTTTTCTGTACCTCTGACACATCTTAAGCCAATTTATTGGTATGGCTATATAGGAATGGCAATGTCGGTCTGTCTGTCGGTCCACCACTTTGATGCAGACTGAAATATCATTAGAACTATTGTGTGGATTTTCATGGAATTTTTTAAAAACCCTTATAGTTTCCAGATGCTTCGGTGGTCCTCTGATTTCTCCCTTAGTGCCACCCTGAGTTTTATAATTTTTTTTGCTTTTGTCTATTTGTTTTTTGTTTTTTTTGTGTGAAATATCTAAGCAACTGTCGGACAGATTGTCATGAAATGTGATCACATGCATTCATGTTCCCATCAGGGTGAATTGTAATAATTTTGCATGCTAGCATGCTGATTTAGCATGCTAGCATGCTAAATTAAGATGGTGACATAGGTAAACATTATACCTGCTAAACATTAGCATGTTAGCATTGTCATGGAGAACATGTTAGCATGCTGATGTTACCATTTAGCCTCACAGAGCTGTTAGCATGGCTGGGGACCTGTTACAGTCTAGTCTACAGTGTTGGATTTTGCAAACAAAAAAGTCAGATCTCCTAATCACAGAGAACATATTCAGAGTGGTTCTTTCAGTAGACAATGGTCAGTATTTCAGATACTACAAATGTATCTTATTGTACTTATGGTAATGATGGTCCTGACATCACCCTGATCAAGTATCCTTTCAGCTCTGTCTCCTTGTTTCTTGAAATATATAATTTGATAATGATTTATTTCTCAGGTTAAATTATGTATTTTCCTAAATTAAGAATTTTTTTAATGCTCAACAACCACAGAAATGTTTTCAGTGTATTTTATCGAACTTTTATTAAGTTAAAAGGCTTTAAAAACTTATGATTTATGTTCTTTCAAATTGGAGGCATTATGGGTCTCAACAAGTCTTAAGCATTTTTTTTTTCTCTATGACATGGGATTTCAGCATAAATAACCCAAACAGGCCCAAATTGAAATGCAACCACCAACACACAAATGGGGTCTGGATGAAAAACCTGTTTTGAACTTTCTGAATCCCACACAGTGGATCCAAATGGGTTGAGGATGTGGGTCACATACATATTCATACGTAAATATGTATGTGACCCACATGCTCATCTCTATTTGGTCCCAATTATAGTACATTGCTCTTTGTGAGCCTACATACACGGTACCTACTAATCCCAGTTACAATTCATTTGAAGACTTGATGGCTGGGTATTAGAAACACACAGTAAAACAAACAATTAGCAGGCACCACTATCAATGACAGATCTCCATGCTGACAGTGAGTGTTAGTGTGCAGAGGTACAGTGAGTTAAACAACACAGTCTCTGCCTTAATTTCAGTCACATTTCTCTGATGGACTACGCCTCTCAGATTATTATACACATTTTTCACAATTTGTATGCATCTCTGACCAAAAGAAACGTGAATTATATAGAAAAGAAAATTACTTATATGAATAAAACTGATGATAGAGTTAAATAATTCAGGTCAGAAGCAGATTTTATGAATGAGGAAGCAGGTGCCTACTTCAGTGTTAACTGTACAATACACAAGTGTTTCAAGAACTCTTTCATTCAAGCTTCAGTTTGTCTTCACAGTGCCTCACTAACTTTAGCAACAATAGAGTAGAATTACAGGAACATGAATGGCAAATACCATGTCTCTTTGACTCTCGTAACGTATTTTAACGCAGACGTTTCATGAGGGTAATTCAGTGGAATTTTCTGCTTAATGATAAAAGATCATTAGCCTATCTGTCTTAGGTGTCAACCCTCATATAAAATAAATTTGCCATAACTGGACTTATATGGAGTTTCTAATCTGTTTTGTAGGAGAGAAGAGACTTGAGTGCCCCATGTGCTCTTTTGTCTCCAGTGACGGCTTCTCTCTGCAGGAACATGTGGAAATGCATTTAGATCATGGAGCAGCAGTGAACTGTGCAGGTGGGCATATATTCATTCCCCCCTGCTACATCATTTACTCAATTCCCTCTACTGTATTTTAAAATCTTCTATACAGTCTTAAAGTTAGGCCCTTAATGACTGACTTGCCCTTTGAAGAATATTCCATTTCTTTGCCTCGAAAAGCTCTTGGGTTGATTTAGTAGTATGTTCATTAGGTCATTATCCATCTGTACTGTGAAGCACCACGCTATTAGTTTTGCAACATTTGGCTGAATCTGAAGGAGCAGGAGGAAAGAGAACATGGCACAACGAAGGTTCGACATAAAAATGTATAATAAGAATAATAAGAAGAAGAAGAAGAAGAAGTAAGACTGCATATTGAGAGTTCACATGAGCAGCTACTTAATGCAGATTCAAAATTACAAATTTCAATTGTGTCATTGTCTGAGTCTTTGATTTACCTGTCTTGCTGCAGGGAGTCCTGGCTCAGACCTGAAGCTGGCCAGACAGCTGCAGCATGAGGAGGAGCAGAGGATGAAACAGGAGGAGGCCCAGCAGGAGAGAGAGAAGTTCAAGAAACTGCAGGTCTCGATTATACACTGCAGAACACCTACTGTTCACAAAATAAGTGTTTAGACAGTAATACAATTTTGTTGGATGTCAAATTAATTAGTGACCATAGGGGTAAAGTTTACATTCATGCTGGGTGAACAGTGTGAAACTGTAGCGCTGTCATTGTCCTGCTGTCCTCCTCAAACATTTGAGGTACTATGTCTATGAGGATTGCAGTTCCTTCTTTTATTGTTTACCCAATATGCGTGTGAACACCGTTAAAGCTAAAAAGCAGCGCTTTTTCCACTTAGTCATTGTTTTATTTTAGTGTGCTGGACTAAACTGCCAAAACAATATAAACTATTGAAATTAAAGGACCCCTCCAATGAATATCAGCGCAGAGCTGACTTGTCAGTGCAGCGAGCGAAAGTTTGCATTAGTGCAACCACTCAAACTGTCAGCCACTACCAGTTACAAGCTAACAAATAACATAAACTACTACACTTACCATTGTGATACGTCTGTTGGTCGCCAGTTTTGCTGCACAATGGACTCCTCATAGTTCTAGAGACTAGAAATAGTAAGTGACCACAGGTCTTATGTAAGTGTTGGGAAAAAAACTAAATTATACAATACAAAATTGAAAACATTCAAGCAAAAACCCAAGTCCCTTAAAACATAGATGTTTTTTATTTTTTTTAATTTCATTTATTTATTTTATTTTAATAATCAAATATGGCATCTCAAACCATTTCCTGTCATACCACACACCAAACTAACTTTATGAAACATGGTTAAATTAGGCCATATACACCACAGGATGTCATATATTGCAGTCTACCAACCTGACCTGTGTGGTATGTTGACTGTGCAGAGGCAGTTTGGTCTGGACGGCAGAGGGGGTTACCGCAGACAGATGGAGACGACCATGGAGAGAGCTGTGACAAGGGGCCTAATGGCCCCTGCAGAGTTTCACCGTAAGAGGGCTGAGATGATGGAGTCCCTGGCCTCAGGGGTTGATGATGGCAGAACCAGAACTCAGGGTATGTTTGTGCATGTTCTGCAACCATAATTCTGCAAAACAACACAGACAGACTGCTGGTTTAAAGGAATACAACAAAGTTTCTGTAGGTTTAGTCAGCTCAGTAGTTTAACACAGCCATGCCTGTTTCCCTAACAGTGACATTCCATGGTAATACTTACACTGTGTTGAGTGAAAAAAGGAGACTACGATTTATTCATAACCAAACGCTTTAGTAATAACATAGGTGATATTATTACAAAGCCTGCAATAAATGAAATGCAATTTACTTAATATTTTATATGTAGCTGATACAGCCACTTTTATTACAGAAAGTATGAATATGTAAATCTGCTGTTATATTTTTTTTTTTCAATTTCTCATTGATTTACAATGGAACTAAGAAAAATAGTCCCTGCTAATTCAAAATAATATGCATTAAGGTAAAACTCGCTAGTACGCCCCCCAATGTACAGTATAATTTATTTATATGGATCGGTCGCCAACAAAATACTGACCAGTTCTTGGTGGTATTTGTATGTAGGTACAGTGGAAGAAAACAAGACTGCAGAGGAAAAGGGAGTAGCAATTGTACATTGTAGAGGAAATGAGAAATAAATTAAACTGTAAGTATTTTTGTAAATAATGGGTACCTAAATGGTACAGTACTGTGAAACAAAATTGAAGTTTGGGGAAATTGTGTTAGTAACCTTGTTCTTATTGTGTAAGGGAGATGTAAATAATAACACACAAATGTAGGTTAATCAAACATGGCTAATCTTTATATTTAATGAGGAACCTAGTAATTATTATTTAAATTATTTTAAAACAGTAAGAATAAGGTCTATGGGCTGTATTATATAATGTGACTGTTCTCTCCTTTTTACCCTTTAATTACACGATAAGAAAAAACTACTAAGTCCCTAACTACAAAAATTTGTGGTGTATTATTATTATTATTATTATTATTATTATTATTATTATTATTATCATTATTACTGTTATTATACAACTCTATGTGGAACTTTCCTTGTGCTATGTTCTCTTACCTCCTGCTCTGTCTCTCTCTTGCCCGTCCTCTCTCTTTGTCTCTCAACCCAATTGCACGAGGCAGATGGCCGCCAATCATGAGCCGGGTTCTGTTCAAGGTTTCTACCTGTTAAAGGGGAGTTTTTCCTTGCCAGTGTCCCCAAGTACTTGCTCATGGGGAATGTGGGGTTTCTGTAAATAATATTTTACTAGTACTAGGAGTACTGTCTAGACCTACTCTATATGAAAAGTGCCCTGAGATAACATCTGTTATGATTAGGTACTATATAAATAAAACTGATTTGACTTGACTATTTCTCATTCTTCTAAATTACTCCCTTGTTCCACAAAGTCTTGTTTCCTTCCAATGTACCTACATTTAAGCACCACCAGAAACCAGTAAGTATTTTGTTAGTACCTAAATCATATCGCAAAGTTATACTGTATTTCACAGGCTACAGTGCTGCGGGCTTTAATATTTTGTGTAATTTCACACATTGCCTATACCAAATTAATAGACACAGTCACATGAAATTGCTAATGTCAAGTGAGTTTTGAAAAGTTATCAAAGGATTGGTGGGCCACTTTTCAAATCATTCCTGTTCATTGATTTGCAACGTGGGCCACAATGGACTATTACAACTAAAGAAATCAAAGGGATAGCTATCTCAGCAGAAATGATACGTTAGAATCTCTGACGGATAATAAATCTCTGTTGTCTCAAAGTAAATATTACCATATCGCCCAGCCCTTAGTTTTCTTTTAATCATTAGTAGTCAAGTCAACGTGGTTTGACAATACATATTTTATAATACAGCAATGCTCCTCCAAAGTGCTTCAGAGAAAAATTAAATACACGAAGATACAACAAAAATGTACTGACCCAGTACACCCCCACAGTTATGATCCAAGAGAATGTCTATTTTTAAAACAATTGACACACACAGTTTCATCATAAGACTTTTAGTTTGATTGAAGGGAAGCCAAAAGGGAAGCCAAAGGCAGGTCTCTGACCTCAAGTTTCCAGCTGAGTGGGATGAAATGTTCAGAAGTGTTTGCAGCAGTGAGTCTTTGTAAACAATTAATAAGACTGTACATGTGATTCTGAAAGTATGAGGGAGCCAATAAAGGGAGGTAATAATCTGGAGGTAATAAGGTCTGTCTTGTTTTTCATCTGCTCAAAAAGGGTTGTCAACTGTAATCACTTATTTACCAAACTAAATAAGTGAATACTTATTTACTTTTTTATTTATTTTTATTTTTTATTTATTTATGTTGCTTATTACTTTGCATAATGGGGTAATGTTCTCAGGTTTTGAATGATGAGGTGTGAATTGTAGAATTATGAGGCCTAGTGAGAGCACATAATAGTACATTTTCACCGCAACTCAGGGACTTTACCTGAGTTTTGATCAGAACAACCAGGAACTAAATTTAGTTCCATTTGGATAGTTTTTGGTGTTAAAAAAGTCCCTACAGTGGGGGTAGTGCATTCTGATGGTTCACAAACTTTTTTGCTAGTATCAGTGTTATGACTATTGTTTTTTTTTGTTATTAACGTTAAAAACAAAGTTAGATTTTATTGTTTGCTTCCTGACAACTAACAGCTAAGCTGAGAGTAGGAGGGGACAGCAAGTGAGTGAACGAGAGAGGGGGGAGCAGAGATTAGAGAACTAAGCAAGTGATCGAGAAGAATAAAACCTTTTTTTTTTTTTTTATATGTTGGTTATGTTGTAAAACAGAAATTGCAGATTGTCTGCTATAGAGAGTGGTGCTCTGCATGTCTTCTTTTTATTTCATTGTTACATCCATTCAGATATCAGAGTCTGTCCACAGTAAATACAAAGAACAATAGAATCACTCTTTGTACTTTCCCACGTGAAATTTTTGTTTCTAACGCTGCCGTCATTAATGGATAACTGATAACGGATTAAAAATCCAATATCAGTTTAATTTGACTTCTGTTTAGGGTTTCTTACATGTGTTGGAATGGCAAACAGGAATGCACAATAGAAACTAATTCCTACTGTAGGTCCTGAGTATACAGATGTGGCCAAAACTATTGGTACCCTTCCAATTAAAAAAGAAAACCACAAATATTTCTGAAATTAGTTGAAACTGACAAAACAAATTGGCATCCACTATTATCTATTCCATTTTAAGAGATGTAGCTTTTGATTTTCAATATAACATATTATTTTAAATAATACAACAAATGACAATGGCATGGACAAAAATATTTAGACCCTTAACCTAATATTCTGTTGCACACTCTTTTGCGACAGTTCCTGCAAACAAGCAGTTTTTGTAGCTCTTAATGAGACTATTACACTTCTCAGCTGGTAGTTTGGCAAATTCTTCCTGAGCAAACTCCTCCAATTCTCAGGTTTGATGGGTGCTTTTTCCCAGTTGTGAGTTTCAGCTCTTTGCATAGACTAGTGCAGTGCCCATTCAAAATGTGCTTGTTATCTCATTAATAGTTCAAAATTTTATTTAATCATCTAATCATCAGCATCTAATTTCCACCTCATTGCTGTGTTATGATATTAATAATAATAATAGACCCTAGTCAGATACGTCAGATAATCAGATACGTGATCAGAAAATACTGGACCACAAATTCTTACACTTGCCAATTTATTAGGTACACCTAAATAAAACTAATGCAGTATAATACGACAGGCCTGCATAAATCATCCCCTAATGAGGATTATAATGTCCAGTGTTTATTGAATCTGCTTGAAAGAAGTGTTGATTTATTTTAATGGTCATTTTGGAGGCTGTAAGTTGTGGTGCTGTTGAACTGTAGTGGGAATGATGTGGATTTATTTAGTCACTGGAGTAATATGCAGTTAGGTGAATTACTGGCAAATGTATTGTTAGCCTTAGCAGGGAACATATTTGAAATGTTTGTAACAATATTTTAAGCCATTTTCTCACTCAAACATGGACATTAAGGTAAATAAAAAATATACAACAGCCAAATAACGTTAAATGATGCATAGTGTAACGTTTTGTTACCATAACAGCAGTGGTGCATAAATTAGTGATTCTTCCAGTTCATAATCCTAATATATCATGCTTGGGTGGAGATAAAAAAAGTAAACAAAACGGTGTTGTCTTGCTGCTGCTGCATCTTAAACAAAGTGCTCTGGGGTGCTTTCACTTCAAGTGACTGTGCATTACAGTTGTACTGCTGTGTTAAGCCTATTCCGATTTGCAGAGCTACGGTCTCTGTCTAAAATACTCCAGATACTTTAGATGATCCTTTGCAAGGTTTTATTGGTGCAGCTTGTTTCCCAGGGAATCCATGCTTTGAACAGGTGACGCCATCTTTGCGACGCGCCGTTGTTCCTGTCGATGAAGACAGATATGTGGATGAGTTGCCCCAGCCCAAACTGACTGTTGTTTAATGTTTCTCTCTTTATGTTTCTCGAGAACCGCTAATCCAAAAACCTTCACAGTCAACAATGCACTTCCTGAAGTCCTCAACAATACACCTAGAAGTTTGAAGTCGAACAGATAAGGGGCTGTCAAGAAAATCAAAGGACAGACAAAGATAGACACAGACATAGATTTCTCCATTTATAGTTAGATGTTCAGTTGGATTAAGATCAGGACTCATAGCAGGCCACTTCAGAATGGTGCTGTTTTTTCCTCTATTCCATCCTTGGCTGTTATGCCTCTGAAACTAATTGAAGACTGCATCAAAGTCTGCTTGAAATGTCCCCACAATCCACTTATTAATCATCACTTCTAATGCGTATCAATCATTCTGTCCAGGCCATTTAGAAGATCTTTATAGAATAAGCAAGAATTCAGCCATTTGCAAAGCTTCTTTGTTTTATTCTGTGGCAAAACAAAGTCATGTGTAAGGTGTAAGGGTACCAATAATTTTGCCCACATCTACAATTCCTCTGATTACATTGGCCCTGTTCATACATGGCATTAACCTGCATCTTGGATGATCTGATCGCAAGTGGAGATTTCTAAGTACAGGTGTTAATGCACCCAAGACGCAGTAAGGACACATTGAGATCTGATAGCTCAGACCACATTCGGAGGTGGTGTGGGCCACATATGGCCAGATTCTTTTAGCAGTGTATACGCTAATGTGTCCTGGGCCATATTGATGGACTGCCTACTCAACTGATTTCCTCTGTGTAATTGGAATACAAGTTGTACAAATCGCATGAGCTGGCTTTGTCCACAATGTCTCAGCACTTCAGAAAGCCCATAGAGATACAGTTAGGTTCATAAGTATTTGGACAGGGACACAATTTTCATAATTTTGCCTGTGTACACCACCGCTGCGGATTTGAAACAAAGCCATCAAGTTGTGATTTAAGTGTAGGCTTTCAGCTTTAATTCAAGGGGTATAACAAAAATATTGCATTACCCGTTTAGGAAATACATCAATTTTTATACGTAGTCTCTCCATTTTTAGAGGCTCAAAAGTAATTGGACAAACCAACACAATTATAAATATAAGGCTTATTTTTAATACTTGGATTAAATCCTTTACAGTCAATCACTACCTGAAATCTGGAACCCGTTGGACATCCCCAATTGTTGAGTTTCCTTCCTAGAGATGCTTACCTGTGCCTTTTACTGCAGCGGAATTCCGTTGTTGCATGTTTGTGGGTCTTTCTGCCTTCAATTTTGTCTTCAATAAGTGAAAAGCATGCTCAATTGGGTTGAGGTCAGGTGACTGACTTGGCCATTGAAGAAAATTCCATTTCTTTGCCTTGGGAAGCTTTTTTTAGCATCTGGCTAAATCTGAGCAGATAGTATAACTCTATACACTTGAGAATTCATCCTTCTACTTCGATCCACAGTCACATAATCAATAAACACCAGTGATCCAGCAGCCATACATGCCCATGCCATAACACTGCCTTCACCATGTTTGACAGATGATGTGGTATGCTTTGGATCACAAGCCGTTCCTTTCCTTCTCTAGTGTCGTTCCATTATTCTGGTACAGGTTTATCTTGGTTTCATCTGTCCAAAGAATCTCGTTCCAAAACTGGGCAGGCTTTTTTAGATATTTTCTGGCAAAGTTTAATCTAGCCTTTCTGTTCTTGAGTGTTACCAGTAGTTTGCACCTGGTACATTCATGAAGGCATCTCTTGATTGTAGACTTGGACAATGATTCGCTTACCTTCTCGAGAAATGTTGTGAAGGGGTTTTTCTTCACCAAGGAAAGAGGTCTACTATCATCCACATTAGTTGTCTTCCATGGTCTTCCGGGCCTTTTGGCATTGATGAATTCACCAGTGCATCCGTTCTTTTTGGCTGGACCGCAACAGCAGGGCCAGCCCTATAAACGAGAATGTCCGTGACTGACTGACTGAGTGCGTGATAAAGTTACACCATTAGTCAGCTGCATGCCACATGACTGAATGCTGACATTACACCATTTGTCGGCCGCTCTTTCAAAATAATTTGGCGCAAACAGCTTCTGTTGTTACATCAGGGGATTATTTACAGGCAGTATTGCCAACCTAGTACGTTTGTCACTAGATTTACTGATGTTTCACAGTCCTTAGCGACTTTTCTTCACAAAGCACGTAGTAACAAATCTAGCGACTTTTTGGACAAACCTTTGCTAGTTTCCATAGAACAGTCGCCAGCATTGCCCTAACAAGCGCCTCTCTATGTGTCTGAATTGACTGCATGGCAGCTGCATAGACATGAATGAACTTCTGACTTTCTCTCTGAGTCATCATTTTTCAAATAAATATAGCCGAAATCACAGCACAGCCATTGTCTTTAACTTATGTGTATGGCGATTTTGTCAGATGTCGTCGTTAAAAAATGGTTAAAACATCAGGATTTTAGCAGTGCGAAGCAGCAGCTTGGAAATGGCTTGGAAGTGACTGCTGGTTAACATGTAGCCTTAACGGGCCGCGTTACAGTCACTATTTCACATTTGTTCCATTGTCTGACAACAATAACAGAAAAACATGTAAATGAGAACAGCTTTATGGGGAATTCGGCTATATTAAAATACTGTATATGTGAGCACAGACAGTAGGAGAGAAGCAAACAGATAAAGGGCGGTCCAGCCATATACTAGGATTTGACCTAGAAATGTACCAAATTGTTGATTTGGCGACTCCTAAAGTTTCTGCCATCTGTCTGATAGGCTTGTTTTGTTTTATCAGCTTGATGATGGCCTTCTTCTTTCAGATTGACCCCTCTTTGGACCGCATGTTGAGTTCCCATGAACAGCTACCAAATGCAAATTCAGAATTTGGAATCAACTCCAGACATCATTCTGCAAGTAAATATAGCCGATCTGCTTAATATCTGCTTAATTTGTCATGAAATGACAATTAAAGCTAAAAGTTTATACTTCAATCACATCTTGATGGCTTCGTTTCAAATCCATTTTGGCGGTGTACAGAGGAAAAATTAGAAAAATTGTCACTGTCCAAATACTAATATACCTAACTATATTACGAGTGCGTCAAACATCTTGTGCGATTTGGTTTGCCTGGAACACGCCAAGGAACAGACACAGTCTGTATTATTTTGATTTCTTATTCTTTTCATTTCTGGCAGACTAGGCACGATAAATGTATTGCTGGCAATGCATTTGGACTTTGCAAAAAGAAATGATGTATGTGTTCATTTGCATATAGAATGGAGAGGTGAGATCCGATCACAAGTGGTCACTCGAGATGCATGATGAGATGCATTCTAATAGTCCATTGTTCCTAGAACTTTTGGTTGAATGGGTCTATAGATGGAGAAGAGAATAGGACCTAAAATTGAACCTTTGGGGACTCTACATTGGAGCTGAGGATAACTATGAATATCCAATGCAGATTGTGTATGGGTACAGGCCCAGTGTTTGAGCCTTTGTGTGTGACAGGTGTGGGCTACTGTATCAAGGGCTATTCAATTCAATCCAGTTTTATTTATATAGCGCCAAATCATAACAAGGGTTATCTCAGGGCAGTTCTAGGAGGGAGGAAAGATAACATTGCACAGTACACATACTACATAAAGATGTAATTATAATAATAATGAGTCTAATAATAAAACTAATAATTATAATAATAGGGTGAATAATAATACTAATAAAACTAAATATAATCATCATAATGATAATCATAATAATTGAAGCAGTGGGTGTTCAGTTGGCTACACTTGCATCAAAAAGTAGGAGGACAGTTTGCCGCATTAACTAAATAAACATGGCTTTCTTCATAACTTTAGAAGATAGAATGACATGGCGATTTCTGAGGGAACTGTTAATGTTCAAGAGATGCATGGGATACTTTCTCTCAAGATACCTTTAAAGAGTTTGGAATGATGACGAGAGTAGAGGGACATTTTTAGGGACACAAGTTTTCACTGAGTCCTGTTTTTGAGTGAACAGTAAATCACTTTAGCACTGTAGTGTTTGCAGGGGAAATGCAAACTCCTTGAGAAATTAAAGTTCTTAAAAATGTTACATATCTTCGGACCTATACAGTGGCATGAAAAAGTTTGGTAACCCCTGGTCAAAATTTCTGTTACTCTCAATAGCTAAGTGAGAAGAAGCTGAACTGATCTCAGTGGCACAGGGAACATTTCAGTGGTAGAGGGAAAAATGGACTAAATTACATACCAGCAAATTCTGGAGGGAAATCATCCCACCTCACTCCTGAAAAAAAGCTGAAGATGAAAAGAGGGTTGCTTCTACACCAGGATAATGATCCTAAACACACATCAAAACCCACATTGGACTACCTGAAGAGGCGCAAGATGAAGGTTTTGCCATGGCCCTCAAAGTCCCCCGACCAAAATAACATCAAAAATCTGTGGATAGACATCAGAAGAGCAGTGCATGCAAGATGACCCAAGAATCTTACAGAACAATAAGCCCTTTGCAATGAAGAATGGATGAATTTCCTCAAACAAGAACTGAAAGACTGGCTACAAAAGGCATTCACAAGCTGTAATACTCTCCAAAGGGGGTGTTACTATGTACTGACCATGCAGGATACCCAAACTTTAGTTTCAGGGCCTTTTACATTTTTTGTTATTTTGAAAAAGATGGCAATAAAAAAATAATCTCGCTTAAAATATTAAAAAAATGTGTCATCTTAATTGAAATTTTGCACTGGAGTCCTAGGTACTGTCCTTTATATATTTTAGATGAAAATATTACCAGTTCCAATCTATAAATTATATATATGAAGCAGAATTCAACTTCGTATAATTAAATGAAGAGAATGAGAACTCTCAGGAATATATACAGTAATAAATATACACTATATCAATGTTCAGTTACTAAGATAGTTACTAAGCGCTTTCCAAAACTAAAAAAAAAAAAAGTTAGATATTTGTTAGTAAAAAAAAAGTTTTAAATAGTAGAGTGAATAAACCAAAAGAGGCCAGTTAGAAGCATTTAAATCAAGCATTGCACTCAAAATTAGTTTTTCTGCCATTCTTCTCTGCAGATCCTCTCTAGCTCTGTCAGGCTTGATGGGGAACGTCAGTGGACAGCAATTTTCAGGTCTCTCCAGAGATGTTCAATTGTGTTCAAGTCAGGGCCCTGGTGGGGCCACTCAAGGACATTCACGAAGTTATCCCTAAGCCACTCCTGCATTGTCTTGGTGGTGTGCTTAAGGTTATTGTCTTGTTGGAAGATGAACCAAGCCGGTGGAGGTAGATGGTCTATTCAAGGTTTCTACCTGTTAAAAGGGTGTTTGTACTTGCCACTGTCGCCAAGTGCTTGCTCATGGGATAATGTTGGGTCTATTTAAATATAACTATAAAGAGTATTGTCTAGACGTGCTCTATATGAAAAGTGCCCTGAGAGAACCTCTGTAATGAAAAAATGAATTTACGATTGTAGCACAAGGCTGCTACATAATAAAATGTAAAAAGTGAAGGGGTCTGAATACTTTCTGAATGCACTGTAGATTTCCAGGCATCAGACTGCCAGTTAATACCCTGAAATATTACTGGGCACTGGTCATGCCTCAATAAAACTATATATCAGGACTGTTGATTTTATGTTCCTGCCCATCTTTCAGATGCCCAGCATTTGTCAACTCCCTGTTTCAGTCCACATCTTTATCCTTAAATAGTTCTTCAGCATTCCTTCACCTTTCACAAAATGTTCTTTTAGTTAATCTCTTTCATTGTGTAGTTGTCGGGACAGGGTCCTGAAATACATGCTGTGTGTGCATGTGTATTTATTCACCTAATCACACGTACTATATTCAGCTGCTTATACAAAGTACTGTCAGCTCTCCAAATCAAATGATGTAACAACTCAATGAGAGATGAATGCAGAGGGAGAAATTTACTCCAGGTCAGTGTGTGCACAGTGTTAATCTCTTGTATTGTTGTGGTAAAAGTCATGTTAAAGGCATGATAGCTTACTAAGTGAGTATGAAACTTGAAAAGAAGATTGCTTACCAGCCCAGTTTTTGGCCTCAGCACATTATTTTGTTACTTACTCACATAGTGTTCCTTTTTTTAGACAGCTCCAGTAGAGATGCAACAAAGGTCCCCAACTGGACTCAAACAGGAGACATTACAGTTCATGGTTGGTACCTTAACCCGTAAGTGTCCTCTCCTGTGGAGGAATGTTAAAAAACATTATCTTTAACCCCTTACCGAACAGCAGGTTGTACCTTCGAAGGTGTTTTTGTGATGTTAAAGATGTTTACTGTCAACCTGGAATGATCAAATGTTTTCCTGGGGCAAAAACCAATGTTTAAATCCAACATTTCTCCAGTGTTGAGATCGCAAGTGGGACTAGCTATTTACTGTACATGTCAGGCATTTTGCTTCTTGATAAGTTCTCCTTTCTTGCATTATTCTTCAGGGTTCAGCGGTCAAGTTTCAACTTTTTTTATCAATGACTGTGCCATTGGCTTTGCGGTAAAAATTAAAAACCTGACAGGTATAAGACTTATGTATTCAGACAAAATCAGCACTGTGTGAAAAACTCCTCTTTGTTATTTCAGTTAGATCACTGTGTTGGCACAGCAGGTGCCCTGATACTATGACAAAAGCATGTATGCGTGGCAAAAGGTTCAGCCATTTTGTTGCCGAACACTATTTGGTAGTGCACCATATTGACCAATCAAATGCAGGAAGGTTCACATTCCTGTTAGATGACATTGTGATATGAACAAGGTTTTTCTTCTGTTTACCTGGTGATTGTCCAAAAGGAGGATATTGTATTTGTCACTGTTATACCTTTACACAGTTTTAGAATCCTGTCTCTTAATATTATAAACCATTGTGCAGTGTTTTTGTGTCTGCTAAACCTTCAAACTCCTAGATCTGTTACTCAAACTGACGTCCATCAACTTCTTGCTGCTACCTGAAGCAGCATTGCCCCACTATGGTGCTTCTTTTAGTCTGGATCCCCACTCAGAGGCACAGCCAACAGCAGCCAGTTTCATAGCAGACACATTTTCAGCCTTCTGTCTTTAACACTGATACAGAGGTTGTTGGTGGTCAAAAAACCTGCCAGTTATCCTAATTTCCGTCATCTTCATATATCCACACTGCAAATATCATCTTAGCAGTTCATTTAGTTTAGTCTTTAGTTGTAAAACCTAGTTTGTTAAAACAAGCAAAAACATTTGCCAGTCGAGGGAGAATATTTCACCTGTTTCCAGTCCAGTGGTTATACTGAAATGTAAGAAACACCATACCCCATAATGCTGATGCAGTCATTTTTATTTTAAGTTGTACAGATTAAAGTTTCAGCACCTTGGCACTTCTTGAAAATCATAGACTCAAATGATAATCACAACACTACTAAATTCATTTGTGGAAGTCAGCTCCTGGTTGAGAAGTTGTCTGTGATGATCCAAGCTTTGGGAGTGCTGTCACGTGCTGTCGTATGGAAAAATGATTTATAGCCCAGTTATTTAATATCCATATTCATATTCCCTTTTCTCAACATCCATGTGTCCATCATGTCATCACAGAGCTCAGCAATGCAGTGCTGTTGAGTGCTCAGTTCTTTGTTTTCAAGATTTTTCATTGCTGCAAAACTTTCATTCAGTGGAATCATATTGAGTTTGTAGTGTTCCAATTTACAGTCTTGAGTCTGTATGTCTTCTCTGTGTACACAATACACCCGATTTTTCTGTCCACTGGGTTGTAAGTGCATGTTCTCTACTGAGCACATTGCATTACTGGCTAATTATGACCTCTTTATCTTGTAATTGTGGATTAATATATCCTAATTATGACATCTATCATAAGGATCTCATAAGATAAAATAATTAAAATGAAATGAAAGAAGTAAATTGAGACACAGTGGTTTAGGACAGTATAGAGAATAGTTTTTGTTGACTTTTGAAAAACAATTCCCTGTGTTATTGTTAATTCCACAAAGATTTACTGATGTTTAAACCTTTGATTTATATTGGTAGGAGTCCGATCTGATGGCTTCTGGTTGAGCTGTGTGTCAGTAATACTACTGAACGCCTGTTGGAATGTACTTAGCTGAAATTGTTTAACATGCACTCTCTTCACCTCTCCCTAGGTGTGATCAGAGCATTAGGAAGTTACTACCAGACTGAATGCAGAGACTTTGTTCATGTGTGGCTGAGTGCTGACACTGACCACTACTCCTCCTCAGTGGGGGATAAAGGATGGGGCTGTGGATACAGAAACTTCCAGATGCTCATCTCCTCTCTACACAGAATAGACACATATTCTCTCTTCCCACAAGGTGCACAACCACACTAAATAATATCTGACCTGAAAACAGGTCTGTTCTTTCTTGCCAACATACAAGTCTGAAGTTATTCCCTGTGGAAACTGAAAGATAAATTGATGTGTTAGTAGTTGTAATAGTTGTATTTCAATATCCATGACTATATTATTATTTATATCATAATTATGGAAAGCACTGACTAATCAGTTTGCAGATGTTTGTTAAAATGACATGATGGGACACCTCAACATGCCTTTTAATTCTTCAAATAAAACACAGCAATTAAATACTAGTCTAGCACAAACAAACAGGGGCTAGTTACTGATGAGGAAGAATCCACTTGAAATAATTAGGCAATGGGAACTGTATTTGTGTTAAACAGAGAGAATGTATTCTCAACAAAGTGGTGAGTATGACATGACTCTGTTGTTGTACTGATGGGGTCATTCCTGGGGAAATGTGCATTATACTGAATTTTTTAAGACAGCAGGTAAACGTGGAGGATATTGTGAGTTTGTATTAACTGCAAATTAAAACAGGAGCAGATCAGAAAACAGGGAGGACTCTTGCTAAAATATGCTGAAACATACTAGAGACTAGTCTGTTTCTAATAAGTTTGTATCAAATAAATGCCTTGTTTTCTGTGCAGCTGAGGGAAATTTATGGCAGTTTTGCTAGAATATTTGATTAGTTAAACTAGCATTGTAGATGGTTCTGCAAAGAGCGTTAAGTGTGTAGAGTTGCGAAGTGGGAGGAGATTTTTACTTCAGTTTTTACATCCACATTGGAGCAGTATCAATGTCCTGTCGTACTGTATGTGATTCACTGTTGAATTATTTTTATTTTAAAAAAATTGTGTTTAAATGATAATATAAACATGGGTATTTAGATAACTGTCTTGTAGCCCATGAAACTCAGGGTGAGTCTCTGATGACAACCATGCTCTTTACTCAAAGCACATCATGTCCTGTCCTTGTTCTGTGTTCTGGTCTGGTGACAATATTGTTGTAGAGATTATGATCTCTCCCTGGTCTTCAGTTGTGCTCTGTAGCTGTACTGGAACTATTTCTTACAGACATCACCCATATTGGCCAGTTGGAAAGAGAATAGAAATTCACCACCAAAAAGCATGGTACAGCAATATCCAATATATGTCAAAATATTTTAGGATGGATTTCTCCCTTAAAAATGAAGGATCACATAATACACTGAGAAGAAGGTGAGCTAAGATTGCAGATAACTAACTTTAAAAGATTGAGAATGAGTAAAACAGTAACAATTTTCCTAGGTCTATTGTACTTTGTTGCCTCCATATACATTTCAGTTCTTTCCATTTACTTGATGCTCTCTGCCTCCTCCAGAGAAGGCCATGCCTAATGTCCCTCGAGTGCAGAGTATGATTGAGGAGGCTTGGGAAGGAGGACTAGATCCACAAGGTGCATCCCAGTTCAACCACCGGCTGCAGGGAACACGAGCCTGGATTGGAGCCACAGAGATCTACATCCTCCTGACCTCTCTGGGAATCAGGTGAGCAGCATTGGACTGTCTAATAAATGTGCTAGAGGACACAACCTCAGGCTGCATCATGTGACATGAAGAGGCACTGACATGAGTAACATATGAAGGGTTAGATCATTTTCAGAAGGTTTATTTATATTTTTCATATTTATTTATTTGTGAGTGCAAAACACCACATACCATTTCTTTATAATTATTGATTCATATATTAAAGCTAAATGAATTGTGTGTGTACCCTTGTGGTCAAACAAACATGCTAAATGCATTTTCCTTCCTCAGAAAGCAATTTTTTTAATAGTTTGAAACCTACATTGTTTACATCCATGTCTGATAGCACTCTGCTTCCTTGCCTTCTGCTCTCACATTGCTACACTTCTTGCTGCCTTACCTCCACCAATTATGGATCTGTGGAATTGTGTGAGACCTTCTGCGGAAATGTGCGTCGCATCACCTCCATGCTTGGGGGCATCGTGTGCATGTGCGTTGCGTAAACAAAAAAAATGGGGTTCTTTTAATTTTAGTGGTCAAAAATCCAAAAGAGTATCTTTAAACTTTTTTTTTTAATTAGTCAGTTAGTCATGTCAAAAAACGGTGACAAATGTCTATCATGTTTCCAGAGTCAGAGTGATGTCTTACAACTGCTTACTTACTCTGACCAGCCAAAAAACCTAAAGTATTCAATTTACAATATGAAACTGGGAAAAGCAGCAAAAGTCCAATTTGAGAAGCTGGAACAAGCAGACACAGAAACAATGGCAATGAAGTGGAAAAGAGATGAAGACACCTCTCCAGAGGGCCACACAACCAGAAGCAATACTTCAGATTAGAGCTGAAACACTTTGATTGATTAATTAGTCCATCAAAAGTAAATGTATCTGCAATTATCTTTAATAATTGATATATTATAGCAGGCGTTTTTTCAATCAGAAATGCTACATATTTTTTAGTTACCGCTTCTCACATGTGAGTATTTGCTGCGTTGCTCTGTTTTCTATCATTGTAACCTGAATATCTTTGAGTTTTGTACTGTATTTAATCAAGAAAAGAATCAGCAGAATAATCACTAATGAAAAAAATTGTTAGTTGCAGCCTTACTTTGGACCATAGAGGTGGCTGATGTTTCAGTGGGCCTCCTCAGTTTGGAGTTTGAAACCAGTGAACTATTTTGTTTTCTCTGCTAATTGGTCATTGTGTTCACACTGTACAGAACAAAACACACTTACCTTAGGCACTTGGGAAAAAACAAATTTGTAGCACTTTAGACTAACAGATACAGTATGCAGCACAGATTTTATTTCCATAAGCAGATGCTTCTACAACAACTTGTCTTCTCTAGAGCCTAAAAGAGAAGCAGATAATATTTTATATATTGCTTCTGGGGGCAATCTGATGTACATAATAATGCATATAGAATAAGTATGTTGGATAAAACAATTCATATACTTGTACCACATATTTGGTCATTGGACCCCACCGATAAAAGTAGCAAGGACATAAAGAGACCCACAGGATCAAATGGAAAAAGTGCAGGATATTGTGGGATAAATTTCAACTTCAATATGAAGAGCTAAATATTCGCAAGGTTTACCCAAGAAATGAAAAAGCACAAGTAGAAAGAATTACTGCAATCTATTATAGGGTTAAATACCTCTACATCCTTCCTCTGTAAAATAATGAATAAAGTGCCAACCTAGCTGATAGCTTGCATGTGTAATCTACACAATGGGCTTTGCTGTGGCTGTTTTAAAATATAGTTCAATTTCTATAACACAGGGGTTGCATTTATAGTTTTGGTCATAATTCCAACATTTATTTCCAACTTGAGTACTGATCTCTGGGAAGACATCAAATGACTCAACAGCTTTACAGTGTGGACTAAGAGTGCATGTAGCATGATTTCAGCATCAAGTGATAAGACGTCATGATCAAACAGGTTGTGAACAGATTGTCTACCCTAAACTATTCTTAAGAAAAAACATGAATGAACACACCTATTATAATCCAGTGCATTTCACTGTATGTGCATATAAGTCAGAGTCCAAAATAATTTGCATGAATACTATGCTTTAAGTACAGGTTTGCCAACAAGTCGTCTGACGAGTCGTCCTTCTGACATCTGAACTGAGGTTACCAGATTTGCTGCATCATTTGCATATCTCAGTAATAAAGGTGTTGAGTGAAATGCTATCACAAGTGAGAGGAATATTGTTCAGAATTAGACACAAAAAACCCTGGAATTAGTCTTTACAGACATTCTGTTACAGCTACTGTGAACCTCAAACTGTCTTCAGAATCTCATTCTGGTCACATTTTACTTTTGACTTTAAATCTTCATCAAACTGGACTTACTAATGAATAGGTTAAATGTAATACTAAGTAGGGCTTGTACTGTATGTTTTTCAGTGCCCGCATCATTGACTTCCACCAGCCAACAGGCCCAGGTGACACCCACCCCCGGCTGTTTGACTGGGTGAAGCAGTACTTTTGTCAGTCCACAAGGAGCAGCAGATTGTCCCCCAGACTCATTCAGACCTCCCTGCCCCCACTTTACCTGCAGCACCAAGGTATACAGCAACAAAAGTATTTTTGGAAGTCTAAACTGAGGAAAAATATTAAAATGTATTACCCAATTAATCAATTACAATTGTCAGTTGTATTGCAGAGCTGCTTTATGGGTTCAAAATGAAACAAGGTGCAGTATGCACTATTGTTTTTTTAGCCACACTAGCGGCATTGCTCTAGAGAAGGCAGTGTATAATAACTTAATAACTAGTTAATGGCTAGGACAGTTTGTAGGTGTAGCTAGAACTATATTTTTACTTCACTCCATGTTCCACCTTTGAGGAGATCTGGGTTTTTCCTCCATTTAATTGCTTGTCCTGGACCTTTTCGATCATATCACACTGTCTTCAGCAGATGTAGCTTGGTCAGTTCTCATGGAACTGTAGATGTCCAAACTGTCCATGATGTTGAGCATCTCTCTGACTACCAATCAGTGTTGACTTAAACACAGACCTAGGAGACAGCAGTTGTCAAAAAAAATCTCAACTCACTTACTTACACAAGTGCTGCTGTGCCAAAAGCTCCAGAAGGAGTGACTAAGTGGACCTTGAGTTGAGATGTTTTGTAAGATGTCAGTGTTTACATTTTTCAAACTGTAAACACCGACAGTTTGAAAGATGTCAGTGTTTACTGTGATGGGAGGGTCTAAAGAAAAGATCGCAGAGTTACATTTTGGGAAATGTAGGATCAAGTGTTTTTGAAGCATGACCCACTCTAAGGAGTAAAAGACAGATATTTTGGCCTTTGCTGCTTCACTTTGGACTATACTTTTTTTTAACTCTGTCTCTCATCGGCCCTCCAACTAAATGAGTGTCTTTTTTCTCCTTTAATATAGCATATTTTGAAAGTGAGACTGAATAATTATCGGCATTGTTATTCAGGCCTACCAGTAAGCTAGTGATATTTTCCTTTTCCAAAGATGTGTAGATCCTTTACAAAGTTTTCACAAACCTGGAGAAGCATTTTAATGGTCAGGTCACGTCTCCCCTCTTCATGACAGCCGACTTTTCACCTTACCTTCCCTCCAATGTTGCTATTTGGAACAGCTTTAAACATTTCTGTCTTGCAATGAGGTCGCAAAACACATACGAAGTAGTTGTCCCCCTCTCCTCACCTTGTGTCCTCCTACAGGTCACAGTCGCTCTATAGTGGGCTTGGAGCAGAAGAAGAATGGGAGCCTTTGCCTCCTGGTTCTGGATCCTGGTTCCTCGGTGTCAGAAACCAGGAAGCTGCTGAGCAGGGACACCATCTCCACAGCTGTCCGCCACATCAGGAAGTTCCCTGGCAGCCTGAAGCACAAACAGTACCAGGTGGTGGCAGTACAAGGCGTGTTGTCTGTTGAAGAGAAACAGGTGAGCCATATTAAACAGAGAATTGCGTGTGCGTGTGTGTCTTTAACTGCTGACAGTTGACTGCCCTGCTGAGGTTTAGAATGAAAGTGATTTACTTTTGTTGTTTGAACTCCGGCCTTAAAATAGTTAGTTAAATACTAAGTTAAATACTTAGTTCATTCTTATTCTTAGTCATGCAGTGTCGTTCCTTCGCTGTGACGTCGTCACGAGTTACTAATCAAACAAGGGCCTTGTTTGAAGGTCTTTATACTGCTTGAATTAGAGGTTTGCAGAATATGATTAAGTGTTAAATAAAATACTCTTTATCTGTATATCAGCGAACTTTGTTGTTTGTTTTTTACAGAGTAGCATCTTGAACTCCAGGACATTATGTGCTGAAAGGATCCCATGAAAAGAATGCCCTTCTTTATCTCTTCTATGTCTGTTTTTAATGTGAACATACATTTTATTTCTCACTTAAGGAGTTTTTTTAATGTCATTTGCTACTGAATTTTATAATTTGCACTTTAAAATGTATTAAAAAAATATTTTCTCTCAATGCTGTCCAGTCATTTGCAGTTAGCAGTTACTGGTAATGGAGCAGAATGAGCCTGGCAGTCCTTAAAGAACCCTGTCCAACAAGAAGCATGCAGAGTCCTAATAAACAAAAACAGGATTTCAACAACCGAGTATCTACAGTTTGAGCTAAAATAAGTACAATTTGAAAAAATCAAATATTTGATTGCGTAACTGATTGACCCATGTTCCTGTGGCACACCTAAATCATTTCTCACCAGTTTAAGAAGTGACATGAGAAGTTGAATAGAGGTCATTTATGTGTAAGCAATGTGTGATATGTAAATTTTTCTCTAAAATAAAACTTTAACCTTCAGGGAAAAGGAGCAGAGGAGCTCTTTCACACGGCAAACATCACGTTTAATGAGTGTGTCTGTTATTCAGGGTGTTATCTATTAACTAAATTGAGCATGTGGTGAGATCTTTCAGACTCTAAGTGGCTTACCACCTCAGATAAACAATTTGCTGTAGGAGACCTTGCCGGTTGGTCAATTTCCTGGCAAAATCTACATCAATCAGGGCTGCATTTAATGATTATTTTAATCACTTATTAAATGTGGTTTATTCATTATCGTTATCAATTGCTGATGAAAATTGTAAGTGGCTGTTAAAAGATGCAGAAAACGCCCATCACAACACCAAGGTGTCTTGTTCAAATGTGTTGTTTTGTCCAACAGTCCAAAACCAAGGGAAACAGCTTATTGTCACAGTGCAGAAACTGAAACCACAGCATGTTTGGTGTTTTTGCTTGATAAATGACTTAAACAATTAATTCATGATTATTTTTATGTCAATTTTATTATTGATTAATCAAGTAGTTCCAACACTAAAGACAAAGGACATTCCAATCAATTCTGTGACAAGTTTACCGAAAACTACCAATCAAGGAGCGATACGAGAAAACTTCCAAGAAACTGATTATCCATCAGTGTAAGGCCAGTACTAAAATGGCGAACAGGCCACGGCTGTAAATCTGAATAGAACAAGTGGTACCCAAACAATGGCTGTCCCAATGAGCTGACAGTAGTGTAGGAGGTTTGTGGATATGCAGTCCAGTCCAGAATCTGTAGTAGGATTTCACATAAATTGTTGCTCCCACAGTCCATGTACAGTTGAAGAGCGATTGACCAGTTTTGTAAAGAAGAATGTGGGAAAAATGTCAGTGTCCAGATGTGCAAAGCTGACACTGCTTCCCGATGAGCCTCTACTGACTTAAAGGGGTTGAATATTTATGCTTTTTTTTTTATGATTGTATTGAATTTAGTTCTGTTTGTAGAGATTATTTTAAAAAAGTGTTAAAACTCCTAATTACATCCACTGCAATTTAAGGGAAACTCCAATTTTCACTTCAATTTTCACACATGAAAATCAGATAACTAGTCACGAGTCACCACTCAGCCTTTGAAAAGAGGTGTATGATGTCTTTTGTGGCTCTAGAGGAGCTTTGTCAAGTCTGAGAAATAACCCTGATGATGTCATAGTGATGTCATCAGGATTAATTCAACTTTGACAGGAGACTAAAATTTATAACTGGAAAGCTGACTTACTGGGTTTGTGGAGTTTGACGGATGTATCATGCATTAATGGTCTAATGAACAAGGCTATCAACTTGCATTATGGGAAATATAGGATTCAAGGTTATATGAGCTTGAACAATTCCAGAGACTAAAAGTCAGGATATCTTGGCCTCTATGACATCAGTTTTCACCACTCGTTTTTTTCATCTGTCATGTTATGACAGTGTGACACTAAATCACTGAAGTGGTCTTTTAAATGTTTCAAAAAATGAGATGACAGGAAAGAGTCTAAGTGTTGGTTGAATCCTTTTCTTGACTAAAATGGAGTCAGAAGAGTTTGAGAAACTCGGGTTCATGTAAGGTGAAACACTATCTATCCTTCAAATTTTGTAGTCAGGGGTTCAGCCTCTATACCGTTTATTCTGTTGAATGTGTGTATTTTCTGCAAAATTTTGAAAATGTGCAGTTTCTCCTATGCTTATGCAACATCAAAACCTAATTTTGGTTTTGATGTTGCATAAGCAGTTTAATATTTTTCCTCTATCAGTTTCCAGTGGCTGTTTCAGCTGGTTTAGCTGTGCATTAACTTCATTTCACCGCGCTTATCACATGACACACTGCACGGCTGACTGATTGACCTCCTGGAAATCCCTTTCTTCCTTTCTTTCTTCCTTCCTTCCTTCCTTTCCTCCCTCCTCTCCTCTGTCATGTATTTTGCTAAGGTGAGCTGAGGTGCGGTGAGAACTGGAAGCTCGGTTTGTACTCTTGAGTTTCTTTTTCTCTTAGTGCGTAAAAACGCGCGTTATTCAGGGTGTTATCTATTAACTAAATTGAGCATGTGGTGAGATCTTTCAGACTCTAAGTGGCTTACCACCTCAGATAAACAATTTGCTGTAGGAGACCTTGCCGGTTGGTCAATTTCCTGGCAAAATCTACATCAATCAGGGCTGCATTTAATGATTATTTTAATCACTTATTAAATGTGGTTTATTCATTATCGTTATCAATTGCTGATGAAAATTGTAAGTGGCTGTTAAAAGATGCAGAAAACGCCCATCACAACACCAAGGTGTCTTGTTCAAATGTGTTGTTTTGTCCAACAGTCCAAAACCAAGGGAAACAGCTTATTGTCACAGTGCAGAAACTGAAACCACAGCATGTTTGGTGTTTTTGCTTGATAAATGACTTAAACAATTAATTCATGATTATTTTTATGTCAATTTTATTATTGATTAATCAAGTAGTTCCAACACTAAAGACAAAGGACATTCCAATCAATTCTGTGACAAGTTTACCGAAAACTACCAATCAAGGGAGCGATACGAGAAAACTTCCAAGAAACTGATTATCCATCAGTGTAAGGCCAGTACTAAAAATGGCGAACAGGCCACGGCTGTAAATCTGAATAGAACAAGTGGTACCCAAACAATGGCTGTCCCAATGAGCTGACAGTAGTGTAGGAGGTTTGTGGATATGCAGTCCAGTCCAGAATCTGTAGTAGGATTTCACATAAATTGTTGCTCCCACAGTCCATGTACAGTTGAAGAGCGATTGACCAGTTTTGTAAAGAAGAATGTGGGAAAAATGTCAGTGTCCAGATGTGCAAAGCTGACACTGCTTCCCGATGAGCCTCTACTGACTTAAAGGGGTTGAATATTTATGCTTTTTTTTTTATGATTGTATTGAATTTAGTTCTGTTTGTAGAGATTATTTTAAAAAAGTGTTAAAACTCCTAATTACATCCACTGCAATTTAAGGGAAACTCCAATTTTCACTTCAATTTTCACACATGAAAATCAGATAACTAGTCACGAGTCACCACTCAGCCTTTGAAAAGAGGTGTATGATGTCTTTTGTGGCTCTAGAGGAGCTTTGTCAAGTCTGAGAAATAACCCTGATGATGTCATAGTGATGTCATCAGGATTAATTCAACTTTGACAGGGAGACTAAAAATTTATAACTGGAAAGCTGACTTACTGGGTTTGTGGAGTTTGACGGATGTATCATGCATTAATGGTCTAATGAACAAGGCTATCAACTTGCATTATGGGAAATATAGGATTCAAGGTTATATGAGCTTGAACAATTCCAGAGACTAAAAGTCAGGATATCTTGGCCTCTATGACATCAGTTTTCACCACTCGTTTTTTTTCATCTGTCATGTTATGACAGTGTGACACTAAATCACTGAAGTGGTCTTTTAAATGTTTCAAAAAATGAGATGACAGGAAAGAGTCTAAGTGTTGGTTGAATCCTTTTCTTGACTAAAATGGAGTCAGAAGAGTTTGAGAAACTCGGGTTCATGTAAGGTGAAACACTATCTATCCTTCAAATTTTGTAGTCAGGGGTTCAGCCTCTATACCGTTTATTCTGTTGAATGTGTGTATTTTCTGCATAATTTTGAAAATGTGCAGTTTCTCCTATGCTTATGCAACATCAAAACCTAATTTTGGTTTTGATGTTGCATAAGCAGTTTAATATTTTTCCTCTATCAGTTTCCAGTGGCTGTTTCAGCTGGTTTAGCTGTGCATTAACTTCATTTCACCGCGCTTATCACATGACACACTGCACGGCTGACTGATTAACCTCCTGGAAATCCCTTTCTTCCTTTCTTTCTTCCTTCCTTCCTTCCTTCCTTCCTTCCTTCCTTTCCTCCCTCCTCTCCTCTGTCATGTATTTTGCTAAGGTGAGCTGAGGTGCGGTGAGAACTGGAAGCTCGGTTTGTACTCTTGAGTTTCTTTTTCTCTTAGTGCGTAAAAACGCGCGCTCGACGCGCATCTCCAGTTTGCAGCAAACGAAAAGAGGTGGGACCTCCGCCCTCCGCATTTATAGCAATAATCTGGGTTCATATGAGGTATTTCTGGCGGTAGGAGCAAGGGAAGTATTAAACAGACTGTGGACGTCGTGTCTTTAGCGTCGGACAGAAAAGGGAACAGAGTAGGTATGCAACATGTTGATAAAAGGACGGATAGATTATCACATTACTTTATGTGTGTATTTTCTAATGTGAATTGCTTTTTGTCCTTTAAATTGATTTAACTTGGCCAGAATATTAAGAGAGTATTAGCCCTCAGTCATTTTCCACTTTTCCACAGTTGTGGAATTTCTGCTGGTAAATGATGGTAGATGGGCGGAAACTGATATAAATATTGGAATCTAAGTACAATTTTTAAAATATATATCGATCGAGGTTTAAATGAAAGCCAATTTCTGCATTTATTTAATTGCTGTAACAGAGCACATGAATAAGAAGTAAGTAAAGCACAGAGTAGGTTAAGTAAACACACCTGTCCTTTTATTTTGCTTTAGCTATCATGGATTTAAATGATGCCAAGACTCATAACTATGAACTGGTGCCACACAAAGGCTTCACGTTGATCAACGGGATTCATGATCCAGATGATGTAGACCAGATTTACAACCTGGAGATCAGAGACTCTGATGTGTTTGTCGTCACATACCCAAAATCAGGTGAGAGGAAAATAAACACGGAAGACTCCTGTTATACACACCAGAGGCACCAGAGGCCGGTGCTACGAAGTAAGTTCAACATACCCAGGATATCTTTTCATTTTCTGGCTTCATTGAGCCCAATAACTGCAATCACGCTAAGCAGTCACAGGACACTGCTTGTAAACTTGGTAAGTCAACTCAGGTTTTCCCGAGCAGGTTCACGTAAGGGGCGGTGTTTGAAGCATATGACCAATCGCAAACATGGACAAGTCTACTGGCAGTAGAGCGGCATATTATACAAATGAAGAGCAACTATAATATTAGATAAATACTAAGAAGTTAAACACATAATCCAGGCTAAAAGCAACAGTTGCAGCTGCTGGCTTTCGGTGAATTCATGTGTAATTTCAAAGTAGGAAAGATGTTTTTTTTTTCTAAATAGACAAAATAGCTCGTAGCCCCTCGATTAGAACACATTGATGTGTCAACTATAGACACTACAGTAGCCTTTAAATGTAAATATATGGTTTAAATAAGCTACTGTTAGATGGTGGACTTGTTCTGCTTGGAAAACAGCTCATGCTATACAAATTTGTGACGATTTTGAGTCTTCTACGCATGGTAATGCCATTTTACAAGAGAATTGATTGGTCAGTAGGCAGTGCTTTTATACGTGTTGATCAGTTATCTCTATCATAACCTGCTCCGGACCAGGTTAGGTGTGAAGCGCAAGTTACCATGGCGATGTAAGTTAACCACCATCATTACCCTAAAAATTTAGGGTTAAACCTAAAGTTACTTCACTAACCACACATCATGCTTCGTAGTACAGGCCTCTGGCTTCGGTGCAGGCTCCTTCATCAGATACACGTTTGTGTCCAGTGTCCTGCAGCGGGAGTGCACTTAGGGTCAGTGTGATTTTTGGAGCTCTCGGCATAGAGGAAGGAACAAGGCTGTTTAGTATGTAGAGCATTTCCAGATGAATGTCCCGCTCTTTGTGTGTTGCAAATTGATTTCAACAGAGAACAGGGTATCAAAGGATCAGCTAGCGAAGTTTTTAACCACGAAGAGAAATCAAGACAAATTCCAGAGAGATGAGAGGAGAGGTGTACTTACACAAGGTTGACCTAATTGGTGCCATTGTACACAGAGTCTGGGAGATGAAAATGAGGCCTGTCTGCTCTGTTTGACAGGAACCATCTGGATGCAGCAGATTATGCTGCTCCTTGAGGCAAAGGGAGATATGACAGCCATCAGCAGTATCAACAACTGCTGCAATGATGAACTCATCCCCTGGATTGAGCTGAAGGGCAAGAGACAAGCGTTCATTACGGCCCCATCACCCAGACTGAGGGTCACCCATCTGCAGTACCACTTTATGCCTCCTGCTCTGAGCCAGAAGAAGGGCAAGGTCAGCACTTTAACCGTGTATTTCAAGTACACTTAAAAAAAAATCAAAAACACTTTACTTTTAGGTCCCCCTATTTAACATTCATAAGCAGTATATAAACATGTAATAATATAATTGTAAGCAGGATATTATAAATGTTTATTAGTGTACAGTATTTATCAGCAATTCTAACTTCACCTGTGAAGACATATTTTATATTATTACAGCCGTGTTTACTATCTTGTAATTCATTATCTGTTACCCACTTATGGGTATCCACAGGAGGAGTTATAGTTTCTGAAAAATATAATAATGATCACTTAGAGCTGATTACAGCTACATTATCTTCTGATATTAACCAGTTTTTACATGTTTATATACTGATTATAAGTACTAAATAGGAGGAGTTAAAGTAAAGTGTTGCCAAAAAAATAAGATTTAGTTGCATCACTAATGTCATTCATGCTTTTTTCTTTAAGGCAGTGTATTGTTAGTCCCAACCTCCCCTCCACCAGTTGGTCTACTTCCTGTCTTGACAATATTAGTGACATATTAAAGGATAGATTCATATTTTTTCAAGTCTGCCTTTAAACAACACTCATATGCACATTGAAAGCATTATTGGTCATTATATTTGTTCCTCCTCTCCATAGTGGCCACAAAGATCCCTTTCTAAAGCTTTTCTATTGAAAGTGAACTCAACAAACAGAAGTTTGGTACTAAAAAGATTCACTTTGGAAGATATCTAAAGCCTTAAATGAGGTTCAGCTGAACTTTGGAATTCTTTTTAGCACAGAATGATGATTGTGAAATTTGTCCCCCATCATTTACTTTGAAAATGGCTCGGAATGCCTTTATAGCAAGTATGGATAGGATGAAAGAATAATGCAACCAACAGTGCTTTCAATGTAAATACACTCAGTTAGGTCTGACTAACTAAAACTATTGCAGCATAATAAAACAGCTGTACAATAAACCCTCCTTCATGAAGGCTATTATGTTCAGTTTGTGTTGAAACTGTTTCAGAGAGGCACTGATTCAATTTTATGATCACGTTGGAGGATGTAGTTTGTGATGCTGTTGAAATGTATTGTGTTATATTGACAGATATTGCTATTATTTCGTCCACTCCATTTATATCAAAGAGGGTAGACTAAATAACAGAAACACTTCTTTGTATAACGCAATACAGTTCAACAGCACCACAAACTACATCCTCCAAAGTGGTAATACAGTTGAATCGGCACCTCTCTGAAACTGTTTCTTTCTCAAGATAAAGCACTGGGGAAAAATGTTATGTCTTCGTGCCAAAACATACAAAATTTATTGAATCAGCCTTGAGAAATTTCAGACGATACCCAACCCCATGCAAAAGTCGAAATTTGCCCAATGGTGGTGCTGATTCATCCTCTGGGGTCCGTTAATATCCACAGCAGAATTCATGGAAACCTCCCCAGTAGTTATTGCTTGTTCTGGATCATAGTGTTCGGATGTCACAGCCATTCTTAGGCCTTGCTGTTACACTGACAACAAAAAAACCCTTATGTTCACTGAGTTCAGTTACTTTTGTTGTTCTCTCTTTATCCTGTATTCCTCTGTTGTTTGTTGTAGATGGTCATGTGACTTCCTGCCTTGTAGCTGTAGGAAATGGTACACGCCCAAATCATCTCATTAACACTTAGAGGCCATTTTCAGACCCCAGAAGGGTTTTGGCACGAACATACAGATAGATAATAATACACTGATTATGTGGAATTTATCCTATGTATTTTGTAATGTTCATGTTACAGCTTTAAAATCCAACAAAGCAATTAAAAATCAGTCAGGATAGAGGATAGAGAATAAACAGGATAGAGTCGTTTGTTGTTGATACCCAGACTTTACCTCCTTTAGGTGATCTACGTGGCAAGAAATCCCAAAGATGTCCTTGTATCTTACTTCTACTTCCATAAGTTTGCAAACATATTAGAAACTCCAAAGGATTTCAATGACTTCTTTGAGAAATTCCTGAGAGGAGATGGTAAGAGCAGTTCTCTTCTGTCATTCACAAAATAATGTTTGCACAGAGAATATTTCTTGTGATGTTTTCTTGGCAGTGCAGCTCACATTGAATGTCTAAATTGTGGTGGTGACATTGTGCATTATTCATGCAGTGTTTGGATGCAGCTGGTTTGATCACGTTAAGACTTGGTACTCACACAAGGATGATATGAACATGCTGTTCATCACTTATGAAGAAATGATTCAAGTAGGAGCTCAAATCATATCAATCTATGCATGTCCTTTAGCTATCATATCGCTTGTTGTAGTATCAGTCTGTAAAAATGGTTTTAAAAAAAAGATCTTTAGTGCATTTATGCTACTGGGTTTTTGTTCAGGATCTGCCGTCTGCAGTGGAGAGGATCTCCTTGTTCCTGGGTAAAGAGCTGACTGATGAGCAGCTGGCTAATGTGGTTAAACACAGCACCTTCAACAACATGCAGAAGATCCCTCAAGCCAACTACGAGCAGATACCAGATAGCATGCTCAACCACCACCAGGGAAGATTCATGAGGAAAGGTAAGAGTGTTTACTGCTTCAGGTGCATACAGGAGCTCAACCTCTCCCTGAGAATAATTATACCCAAGAGTTATTCAACTGTCAACCCAAAGAATTATGGAGCTATATTAAATAAGTATATACTAGCAGAGACAAGTATAATAACTACAGTATATACACTAACTATGCTACTATTAAATTCTAACACAGTAAAAACAATAAACTAAAAACAGCTTTGGAAACATTTGAACTGAAAATAGACAGGCACAGACCCTCTTTATATAGCAATAACCGATGACTCTGAAATTAAGGATCCAAGGGTTTTAGGGCAGACTAGACAGTTAGGGTAAGACACAAGCCAAAGATTTTGGGAGCTTTAGATGATTAGATAGATAGATTTAATGAGGTTATGTTCAGGATAAGCCCTTACGTGTAGAATTTTAAAGTAATTTTTCTAATGGTTTTTAATTTTAAAACAAGAATAGGTCCAAACCTAGTATATGGGTGGTCAGTGTGCAAAATTGAGGACATAGTTGAAAAGTGTTGTGGAAACTAAAGCCTGCTTGAAAGATGCTAAATGTCCCTCAATGACGTAATACATTAATTAGCATATTCATGATGTCATTATCTCATATTTGCCCTCTGCCTAGTGTCAGCTGGTTTCAGCCCTTTATCTATTTGCTTCTCTCCTACTGTTTGTGCTTACATATGCAGTAATTTAATATAGCTGACGAATGTTGTAACTTCATCACTCAGTCAATTAGTGAGTCAGTCACTCAGTCAGTCAGAAATTTGCTGTTGCGGTCCAGCCAAAAATGGGACTACCTGATACTGAGCCTACATTTTAATACCACCACTGGGAGTTACCAGAGTCTTAAATTTTCAAATCCTACACATAGGGGTTTTAAATCTGCAATAACTTGAGTGCAGCAGAAAAAAACTGTAAATACAACACTGACATACAGTATTATCACCTTTTCAGTTAAGACATGGCAAACTTTTCAGCGAACAGTTGCCCATTCACTATGAGCATTACCTTTCACATACAAGTAGTAGTGCAATCTATTGTTGATATGAAAATACTGATCTGCTTCAAGGCTAGAGAGGGTTAGGGTACACGTGGAAACCCAAACCAACCAGGGGAATACATAAGAACTCTGGGTGTCTACAGACATTTCACGATCCATTTTTATTTTACTAATTTCTATGGATGTCCTTCCCTCCAGTTTTGGAATGCAAAATTCTACCCTACACATGCAGACACACATGTGCCACCTCTGTGGTAAACAGTGTTGCCAGCCTACCAGTGATGAGCTTCACTGGGAAAGCATAATGTTTGGGAGGTTAGAGCTATCCTACCAAGTTCCACCCTCCAGGGACCTTGACCAACCACTAGGAATCACTAGTATCACAACTGAGAGCACAATTGAACAATATATACAGTGAGACGGCTGTGTTTGCTTGAACATATAAGTGAGCTGGATGTACTTCTCCTGTGAATCAAACTCCAGGTCTCTGGTGTTGAGTTAGAACAATAACATTTTTGAGTAATCATTGGCTTGGTCCCCTTGTTGTGTGAGGGGAACTTTGGTTAGAAAACAGGTACTGTCTTCCACGCAGCAAATGTTTTCCACATGAAAGGTACTATTACAGGCCAATAGATTCCCTTTTTATGCCTCTGTAACTTTTGCTCAGTATCTCTACTCATTCAGATTTTTTGGTTGTTAAATTTTAATGAATTTTCTGTAGAAGAAGTTCAGGGTTCAGACCTAATCAAAAGGGTTGAAGTACTGTAACCTTTTATTTTGGGGACATTATTTTCAGGTTAATGAGTATTTGAACAGTGACACGGGTTGTGTTAGCTCTATCATAAATTGCTTGTACTCTTACTGCATACAAGCAATTAATTACTTACTTGCTGCACTGTCAAAATTACTAAGCAGTGAATACAGTATAGTATTCACATATACAGTATGTAACTGTATTGAATGTATCTTTAAGAGTTCTGGGACTAACTCAAACTAGAGGGTACCACACAAATATAAGGGACTGAATTCCTAAAGACCTGCTGGAATGCACTGAATATCCAGACTAATGATACATGGCAGAGTGAGGATGGATCACTACAACCTTTTCCTTCTCTTTCAATGTATTGTTAATATCAGGCACCATCGGTGACTGGAAGAATCACTTCACTGTGGCCCAGAAGGAGAAGTTTGATGAGGTCCTTTACAAAGAGATGAAGGACTTTCCTCTGTCTTTTATCTGGGACTTCAGGGACATTGAATGATCAGTTGTTGGTCTTATGACTACGCAAAGAAGAAGATAGTCAGAGTAGCAGCTTCTGTGCTATACAGAAAAAACATCCGCTTCTCTTTCCTTCTGCCAAACTAGTGTCTTTGTATATTTTAGCCTGTGAGGCTACATTTCACTTTATTGCTGTTTCCCAAAGCAGCAGTAAAGTGTAATGAAAAAAAAGTTACCTTCCCTCCAGGCAACCATCAATTTCCATTCATTTTAGTGTATTTTAAAAACGTATGCAATTCTGTACTAGGGTCAGAATATGTGGACTCTGGCAACTCTGTTGACGTAGTAGAATTAATTTTCTTATGGTCATTCAATAGATATGCTGTGATCTCAATGTAGTAAGCCTTGTTTTGTGGTCATGCAAAAACAGAACTCCAACCATGGCCCCACTGTTAAAATCGATCTGGAGACAATCTACAGCTTGTTAAGTCAGGTAATTCTTCACAGGGATCATGTCTGCTTTACTGTTGTCTAAGTTGCATTATTATTCCTCGAATGCGGTGCAGACTCTTCAAATCAATCTTCACTTACAACTGTATTACCATGGAACAATTACTTTGACAATATTAAAATCTTTAAAGCTTTATGTTCACTGTAGTGAATTACATCAAGTAGTTTTAAAGTCTATGCATGTTAAGTTTCATACTATAGTGAAAAGAAAGGCCTGATATACCTTATCTCATTTGCAGTAAATGAGTTAAAGCATGGTATGTTCTATGGAATGACATCTATGGCTGCTAAATATATAGTATGAGTCTATATTCATTGTCACATAAATCAGAGTTAAAACATGAAAATGATGGTGAAAACATTTCTCAGTCTCTACAAGCCTTCATAGAAATGTAAGGTAAACTGCAGAGGAGTGGACTTGAGTCAAATGACTTGGATTCTGAGTCCAGCTCGTCAGGAATCTGATGACTTCAGACTTGACAAAATCAAAACGACCAGCAACTACACTTTAACATTACACCAATGACTCATGGCTTCATTTGACTTCAGCCTTTTGACTTGGAATGAAATGATATCCTCCTTTCACCCAAAGATTCAAAATGATGTTCTGACAACTCTTTGTTTTCCTGACAGCAGATATAGTTTGAGTTAGCTTAGTTTTAGTTCATTATGTTGCAGAGTGGGAGGTAAAGGAGTGTTTGTCAGTGCAAGTCTGTCAGAGCTGCAGATGCAGATGAGACCTCAAACTATCACATTCAAATATAAAGAATCTGAGTGAACTAAAACAGATTGACACTTGAAAAACATTCAGCTCAGATATGACAAATGATTGTAACTGTGTCATAGGAGTAACACACATACCCGATCAGGTGGATTTTAAATGTTATAAATTTTACAAAAAAAATACTGTCAATACAGACAGCAAAACACATTCATTATTTTTGTAAATGTACTGTGCTGTTACCCTTTTAAAAAATTTTAGTCACTTGTGACTTGCAAAATAATGCCTTTGTCCCACCTCTCTACGCTGTCGGGAGCAGTAAATTGCAGTTTCAGACACATCATTTTTGCTGACTGTTGTAGTTATATATAAGTATCGTTTTTACATTTTTATCATAGATGAAACATTGCGTGATTCTTAGCAAAACATAGTTTACATGTTATGAACACCAAATTCTAAGGGTACTATGAGGTGCGTACATTTTAAAATAAGAATTCTGACAGTCAAAACGGTGTAAATAAGGTTACCTGGGGAACAGACAGGGAGTGATTTGGACACAGAGCTTGGGCTGGAACAGGAACTGCTGCTGTGGGCCTGTAAAGTCTGTTGACATGTATGTTATGTTGTTAATTTGTAGGCTATAGAAATGAATTAAATCAAATAATAGCATTGATATTTGTAGCCACACAAGTATTTATCAGGTAATTATATGTCAGCTTGTGCCCTACGTTTGCATGAGTATTTGCGTGTTTTACTACTTCTGCTACCTAATACTTAGCTATAATTACTAGCTACTTTGCAAATGACAAGTTTACATACAAATCACATGGTCAATCTATAAAATGTGATGTGGATGATTATCAAATATAATTGATTAATGTAGATGTACTTTTCAAAAGCCTAACAGTATATAAAGTTGTTCAAACAACCTCCACCAGAAAGATGCTAGAACTACAATAAAAAACTCTTTAACAAGCCAGTCTTCATAATGAGTGCTTTTAATCATGAACGTTGATAGTGAATTTTGCTGGCAATAGTTCTTTACTTTTATCTAAATAAAAGTTTCAATGTTGTAATGTTACTTGTAATGGTAACTGAGTATATTTATATATTGGGGGATATTAGTTAACTTCAGCAAAGCATCTGAACACTACTTTCACTCCCTGGCCATACTTGATACTTTACTACCCTCTTCTGGCCAACTTAGGTGCCTGTCGCTGGGATGTCCTGCAAGCGAAACAGCACCAGAGCCATATTTAATTGTTCAGGCATAGAAATGGAAACCTGAGGGTGTATATGTTGTATTATTAAAATTTCCTATCCAACTTCTCTAATAGTCCTTAAAAAATAAATGCAGCAAATAAACGCAGCTGTTGGATCTTTTTAATGTGTCTGGCCAGATGATCAGAATCCAGAAAGGAGTAGTAAGGTCCTGTCAGTCCTCAGCAGTCCTCTGTCCTACTCCTGCTTTAGTCCTCATCACTGCCCATCTCTAAAGGGTCAAAGTCTGGGTCGTCCTCATCCAAGTCCAAGTCCTCTATGTCCTGGAACAGTGATTCGTCCACTTCAACGTTGTTTCCAGCTGCAGAAGAGGAAAGCAGCTGTGTGTTAGAACAGGACTAGTACTAAAAGCAAATCATTCTCCAATAGATCAACTCTGAGCTAAAGATTTTAGGTTTTCTGTTCTGGCCACAAAACAATCCTTTATTCGTGATATTCTTACAATGTTCAAATGCTCCTCAAATCTCCCAATTTCCTCCCAGTTCACTGTAGTGTCAAATATGTTTGTATCAAAGAAGATAAAACGTGATTCATTTTAAAAACTGATATTTGGACATTTCTACAATTTCTACAAAAACAGTGCCTTATGACAACAGACATCATCTGGGATGCTTTGATCAGAAAGATTTTTCAGATCTGTACTCACACCAAATGGACCACAGAACTGCTTATATTTAAGTTATGACATTTAAGATGTTCATGTTTTTATCCATTCAAATTTAAAAAGGTTTTTGGATGAATTAAACAGATGTAATTTTTTCATTTCCACAAAAATGATTTTTTAATGTTTTCATTCTTTGTACCAAAAAGAAGGCTTAACAGCAACACTAAAAGGATCAGTTTCAAAATGTCACACTGAAAAACATTCATTACCGTCTTCAAGGAACTGAATGTCCGATGTATCCAGGTTGTGGTCTCTCTCAAACAGCTGTTTACCTGGTGAGGAAAAGATTACATTAGTTCACATATTTTTGTAATCGACTTTCCAAGTTTCGAGCCGCACAAAAAGTGCTTATGTAAGGGCATCAGGTTTACCGGTGAGTTTGGGTTTTCCTGCCTGCTCCTCCTCCTTCTGTTTTTTTCTTCTCAGCTCGGCCATCTCCAGCTCAAACTTGGCTTTCCATGCCAAGAAGTTTTCAATGGTTACCACTGTGCCCTGGAATGCCACCTGTTAAACACATACACAACATTACATTACTATACTGTACTGATGAGAGAATGATGAAAATTCAATTGAGGGCTAAAAGGAAAGCCATGATTTCAGAAACCTGGTTTAGTAAATTTCTGCCGTTAAACCATGGCCACTGGAAATTCTGGATTCTGATTGGTTGGAAGGTGGATTAACTTTTAGTAACCAGACAGTTTAACCAGGCACCTATAACGTAGGTGTTTGTTTGAGGAAAGAGAGAGAGGAAATTGGACTTAAATAAAAGACCTAAATAGTGTTAGCTAAGGTGAAGCTGGTAGCCTGAGTCCGAGGGACAGCTGCAGGGGAAAACTGTGAAGACCTGAGAGAAAATGCAACCAAAACTGCACAGAAAATAAAGACGTGGGGAAGAAATGGTAAGAGTGAGGGAGAGAGAGGTAGCCAGTGCATGTGAGAGAGAGAGACCACGTTATGAACAAAAATGTGCAAAGAGCTAGTGCATCTCTGTCGCTCCTTAGCTCTATATATGCTTAATGGCAGGATGAAAGGGGACTCCATGGGGAGGTTCAGATATTATTCAGCTCTTGGGACCTCGTGTGGTCGACTATGCCATCACTGACATGGACCCATGCCTCATTAGTGCATTCACTGTCAGACCACAGACCCCACTTTTAGATCACTGTCAGATAAATGTACTCTGTGTGTGTGTGTTTATATATATATATATAAAACCAACTTTACTAAGACAATAAGAGAATATTTCACCTAACAGTCTCAATCATGAACAGAAACAAATTCAAGAAAAATTGACCATTCTTGAATCAACAATAAACAATAATCAGAACCCCCCTGATTATCTAATTTCAATGAAAGAATAACAAAACAGCATTAAAAAAATTAAATCTGGCAAAGCATGTGTGCCTGACAGCATCAGGACAGAGGTGCTGAAACACAGCAGCCCTGAGCTGAGACAGGCCCTGCTTCAGATGTTCCGTCTCGTTCTTCAGTGACATTGCTTTCCTGAGATCTTGAGCTGTAAAGCAATCCCTGCATTATGATTTCGAAGGGCTCAAAATCAGGGCCCCAGGTAATTTTGGTCTGGCCGTGAATGCACTGAAACAAAAAGCATTTAGAGAATTTTATGTATTTAGATGAAAATTTTGCAAAATAAACAGACCAATTAAAATGTGGACAAAAATATTTGACAGTGTAATCCAACCAATTGCTGGCTATTGTAGTGGAGTTTTGGAGTTTTTGGGAATTCTGTAGGTCCATATAAAAATCAAAAGAAAACACCAACAGATGCATGCAGAGCAGAATAGCACGTTACCTGTTGATAATTAACATTACACAAATAACACTTAAATTTTGTTTACATCTCAAATTGATCCCCCAAGAAACACTCAGATTTCAAGCACCACAAACCCAAGAACTGAACCCCTGAAAGAGTCCCTCTCTGTAAGCTGGTCCTGAGACTTAGTAATCAAATAACACCCAATACTGTTCAACCTCAGAACAGCACTTCTTTCCAACCACTAATCAGAGTAAACCAAATAATTAAATTAACAAATGATGGCTATCTGGAACACTGGACGAATCAAACTAATACCTAAAATAAACTTAATTGCTATCAGGCCCTAAACCGTAAACAGAAATTAGCAGAGTATCTTTTTTTTTACTGTTAGAGCTCGAAGCAGAGACAGATCCTGACCAAATACAGATTCAGTGACCACAGTCTAACCATAGAGAAAGGACGACACAAGAAGTCCTGGCTACCAACAGACGAAAGATTAAATAATTAAATAAAATATAATATTCAAATATAATATTATAGGAGTGGAATACTTTGATTTGATTTGTTAATCCCAAGAACTACATGCCAAGGAAAAAGAAACAGATTATATTAGAAGAGGGACATGCGGCAGACTTAACTGCACAATATGTGACTGCATTTCAGAAACTGATCACTGATGTGACAAATAATTATATTTACCTAGCCTATTATACATATGGAATATATATATACCCACACGCACACGCAGACACACATACTTGTACTTCTATCTCTGGGAGGACACTCATTGACATTATGCATTCCCTAGCCCCTTACCCTAACCTTAACCTAAATATAAATCTAACCTTAACCTTAAAATCAAGTCTTAACCCCCAAACTGCCCTTTGAAGTTGTAAGGACTGTCCAAAATGTCCTCACAATGAAGGTTTCAAACCAAAATTTGTCCACACAACCTTAGAAAGACATGTATACACACGCAAAACAGGTGTTTATCGTTTTTGACATTTTATTGTTCATTTTATCTATTTATTTATTTCATTTTACTTGATCATAATTTTTTTTCTCATCTCATTATTGAATTGTATTATCATTGACACTTCGGCAATATTATTCATCTGACATTCATGCCAATAAAGCATACAAATTGAAATATAAAGTTCAGAGAGAGAGACAGAGACAGCCTGTTTATGTATGTATACTGATTTATCAATATGGAAATAAGGTAAAAAAAAAAAAAATGCATATTTTTACTGTTCCTACCTTCTCTGCTTCCTCTGCCTCTCTCTCTTTCTGCCGCTTCTCCTCTTCGCGTCTGTGTTTCATCACATCCACAATTTCGTTGAGTTTCTCCTGAACAGCTGTCACCAGGGTGAAAATCATCACCATGCCCAGGTTTTCTTCTGCCTGCAGAGTGACCACATATACACATTAGCCCCCTTTATACAGCCAGTTCAAGGCAGGAATGTTGCAGCTGGCATGGTGGGACAGATGCCAATGCTGCTGTGTTACACATCGCACCTCTGATTCCGGAACGCCGGCATGCTATCTAAAAATCACAAATCGGGGTGGCATTATACCAGTTCTTTTCAGTTCAGTGTCAACAAGCAAAGCTGCAATAAGGAGGTATCTTCTTAATGGCAGCATTTAAAAGAGGCGACTGTTTACACTGATTACATTGGTACATGGTCTCAGATCAGGAGATAATGTATACTGATGTATGGATCCGTTATTAACCTTATGAATATTATCAGATAAAAGCTAGTTTGTGTTGTCACCCTCTGATATACCTGCCCTAAAAGTTTATTTATTCTAGATCCCTACTTCACTGGTTGTCTTTGGAAATCATCACAACTCTGTTAGTTCTAGAGAGATATTTGTTTTTCAGTGTATTGTTAATAGTTTTGTATTATTAAAAGGAGAAATAAAGGGTCTTTGGAGAAATATCTTTCCCATCTCAGCAGCTGGAGGGGCATTTCTGTGTTCGACTGACAGCAACTGGCAGGCTGAGCTTCAACAGGGGAACAAGACACAAAGTAAAGTAACTTACAAGCCACGGGCAAGCAGTGTGTTGTTAGCAGTGGTGCTGAGGACGACCAGCATTAAAACAGACCAAAGTCACATATACTGTTTAATGCGCTTCAGCTGAGCAGCTAATTAACTATCTAGCCACTTTTCTCCAGTGAGTGTTTGTTTGGTCGGTGGCTCAACAAGCTAGGCTGCAGGACAAGACGTGTGTTCATGTTTGTATGTTAAATAAGAAGGGGACATTAGTAGGAAAGCTAATGTGGGTTGTTGCTCAGAGTCTGTGGCTCTTGTGAGGGGCTAACCGCTGTCTGGCTCAGTGTGACCATCTGCTCTGCCTGTGATACAATGCTGACCTTACTGCTTTATGCGAATATGGATTAAAATAACTTGATTTGATTGGCTGTATGGAAACAAGTTCTCCATCTATGTTGATGGAGAACTAATAGTATTCCACCAAATTAATGTAAAGATAGGGGGCACCATCATGAAGCAAAAAATATAAAATGTACTGTAAATTTCTCCTTTTTATTTCTGATGTTTTTTTTCAGAAAATGAGAACACAGGATAAGTAATTTACATAGCTGACATTTGTGTTGTAGCAAAAAAGAAACATGACATTTAAAAGTTTGCAATTAACATATGCTGTTTTGGTTGTTAAAATATAAAAACATCTGCAAAAAACATAAAAAAACTCACACTGAACATATCCTAGGGAGATCACAGGTTCACATACAGGTAATGGATAAAGGATATGGACCAGGGACCAATATAGATGAGGAGATCAAAATCAGTTCAGATGGACAGACCTGTTGCTGCAGTAAGGTGAGGATGTCCACCGAGTCACTGTCCGCCAGGTTCTCCTGGGAGTGGATCTCCCACAGCGGAGGCTCATCTGGGTATTTCTCTACATATGTGAACTTCAGTGTTGCTTCCACAGCTTCAAGAAGAAAATGTACATTTCATGTTATCACAGCCTGCTATATTTCAACTTTATCATCATGGCCAAATATCACTGACAAATTTCATTATGAACAGAGTGACATTTCATAACAATTTGTTTAACTTCCATGTGTGCAGTGGATGACATTTTGCATCAGTATACTCACTTTCACCATTTTCCTCTGCATCTGATGTTACAGTGATGGTGAAGCTGGTTGGGTCATCTGAAAGCACTGCAAAAAAAACGTGAATTAGTAACATCATTCTACAATTTGTTATTTGATCAACGGGTTTGCTTTAATCCGCCATATGCCAATTGGAAAAGATTGTCATTGGGGACAGTGCGTTACTTTGAGGGCAGTAACACTTTTTATGCCTCATTATGTGTAGTAAATCAACGCTACATGTCACTCAATGATCTGTGCAACTAAAGTATAATGACGTCTAAAGTTAATCCTCCTTGTAACTTAATATATGCCGAATATAAGAGACACCTAAAAAATGTATTACGTTTAACTGACATTATGAACCTATCCATTTTATATTGTGTTCTTCAATATGGGAAGAATTATACTTAATCTGAATGGAGTTTGGAGTACTTCTCTGCCCATATAAAATACGATAAAAGGCCCACTGTAGCAGCCTGTTAATCACTGCTGTATTTCTGACATTTACGTTACGACGACAACGTTACAGCTACATTAAATCTGTACCAGGGGGTGCCAAGGGTAATACTTTTTATCCTTTAAACACCAGTCAGCTAACTAACGTTTACTTGCTAGCCTGTGAGCTAACTGTCTTTCAGTTTACTGTCTACACTGATTAAACTCAAACCTGTGAAAGAGTCTGGGTAGATGGACTCTATAGCTTCAAGTTCATTCCTTTGTTCTTCAGCGTAGTCTGTCATTTTCGTGTGGCGGCCGTTTATCTGGAAGTTAGAAAAATCATCCCGCTACGCTCCAGCTAACACACACACGGTTTGTGCTGAGTGTTGCACTTGGCCAGTAGTGATCGATGATATCGTGATTCTGACTTTTTGGAGTAACATCGCTGTAGTTATCTGTGTACATTTTGATTTGTTGGAGCTACTGCTGTTTGAACAACTAGGCGCTAAAACTTTAAGTATTACTCTTTTATTTAGTACTTTTTCACCAGCTTCAGCCTGGCAGTGTTCTGATATCCATTTTTTGGGTCTGCAAGCGCACAGAGCGAAACCGTTGATTTTTTTTCACGCCAACTTTATTGAAAATTCAAGAACATTTTATTTGCTTTTTGTTATTATGTTTTTCTGTCATTCTCTGATGTAGATATTACCTTATTTAGTTTTGTTAAATAAACTTTTATGACCGATTGTTTGTATTATTCTCATAACTAAATATAGAAAGAGCAATTCACAAGCAAGGCAACAGTGCCACCAAGTGACAACTGAAAGAAAACATCACACCAATATCGTTATTGATATCCTAAAGCAAACAATTGAACGGAATAAAAGTAATGAAACCCATTTAAAAGAAATGTATGTTGAAAAAAAACCCTGTGCTGTAGATATCACACTTCAATTTATATCTTCCATAAATATTCCAGCATGATATTGCACAAGTGACAGAAACAGTGTTGTTTTGGGACAAAGTTTTTATTCTATAGTTATTCCTCTTAGTGCCAGGAAACAATCTTGCCTACCAGTGATCAGTAGCATCAAAAAATGATGTACTAACTCAGCTTCAAAATAACGTACACATTCGAGATGGGGATGCATCAAATATATAGAAGTTCTCATAACCATCACTGTTAATTAATTGAGAAAAACAGGGAAATATCAGATCCATAAATACAACCTGACAATCTACAATCTAACAATTTCTATAGCACAGAAAACTGACACTCTTCTAAATGACACTGTGAAGCACATTTGATGTTTTGTTCAGTAGAAACAAGGAGTCCTAACTGACTTTAGGGATTCTAGTTTAGTAACATAATCTCCAGCAATAGACTTGATATTTTCACAAATGTCACTTTTAATGTTGTTATTTACCTAATGGCATGCATGGATCAGCATGCATACTTTTTGTGATTTTCTTCTGAATTTGACAAATGTAAAAAAATAAACAAATTAATGGTTTCACAATGCCTGCTTTGTCCTCTTAATTTACAAAATAGGTATTACACAGTTTTGATGTCTTTGAACATGATTAACAAACTCAAGATAATATTGACAGAATTATTTGAGATTCACTGAAATTTTGTATTGCATGAAGTACACCTTTGATAAGTGTGTTTACTCGATTTAATAAACAAGCCAGTATTGCTTTGTTAAAAGGAAGGCTCATAAAATATACACGGTTTTGTGTTTCAAATGAAAGATTTCCTAGTTGTGGCAATACAAGGGGGTCATCCATGGGAAAATACTGGGGTAGTTCTGGCAGAATATTGGGCCAGTCACTACTTTTTTTACAGGCTGTCAACTGTCTTACATATGGACTAGTGATGACAATACCAGAATGGGGAGTTGGGTCATGTTGTAGGACTATATGACTTATTACATGAATGTGAAAGTTAGTAGTAGATCCTGTGACAGGACAGGATGTCTCTCAAAACTAAAATTCAATTCATTTCAATTCAGTTCAATTCAATTCAGTTCAGTTCAGTTAAATTCAATTCAATTCAGTTTATTTCAATTCAATCCAATTCAATTCAATTCAATTCAATTTAATTCAATTATTACAGCAAAGTCTAGGCATTTTGATGGCTATAAACACTTTCTTTTTTCTTAGTGTTACAAACACACTGTCTGCGTTTGACTATATGTCTGTAATCTTAAAATGCTGACTGTTGAGCTGCCTAACCATTTGTAACACCATTTGTCGGTTGGCCGAGTGTTGGAGTTTCCTCAGTGGTCATTGCTCTGTCAAAATGAATTGGTTGATGAGTTTCTATTACACCATTAAGGGGATGTTTACATGCAGTGCTGCCAACTTAGTGCCTTTGTCGCTAGATTTACCGATTTTTCTTAACCCTTTAGCAACTAAAAAAAAAACACTTAGCGACAAATCCAGCGACCTTTTGGACCAACCTTAGCTACTTTCCATATAAGAGAGTAGCCAGTATTGCCCCATGAGCACAAGGTCGGGCTTTCCCTCTATGCGTATCATTCAAGTGACCACACAGCAGCTGATACAGGCGTGAATGACCTACTAATGTTCTATCTGAGTGATCATTTTACAAGTAAATATGGCCAAAGTCACAGCACAGTCGCTGTCTTTAACTAATATGTATGGTAATTTTTTCGGGTTGATGTTGTGGTTGTAAAATCAGGATTTTAGCAGTGCAGAGCAGCAGCTTGGAAATGGCTGCTCATTAACATGTAGTCTTAATGGGCCATGTTTCAGTCACTATTTCATACCTGTTGCATTGTCGGAAAACAGAAACATTAAATGAGAACAGCTTTATTGGGAATTTGGCTGTATTAAAATACCATATCTGTGAGCACAGAAAGTAGGAAAGGGGCAAACAGATAAAAGGCGGTCCAACCATATGCCAGGTTTTGACCTAGTCTTGTTTTTGTAAGAAAGAATTGGTGCTTAAATTTACCTGACTTTAAATTCTGTCTTTCGGCTCAAGGCAATGTTACAAAAGTGGATATTCACTCTCTTTTCAAAATTTCTTTCTAAGCACTTGAGAGAGAGAGAGAGACTGAAACCGCAGTTGCCACCTGCACCTCGGTAGCGGGACAGTGCTGTAGGGCACTGGGGTAGGGCACCACGAAAGACGTGATAACGATGGGAGGGGTAAAGTAGTCTATAATGTAAAACGGGTGAAGTAGTCCATACCTCATGCCCCCCATCCACCCCACACATTTACAGCACCCCAGTACAGCTATTTAATCATTAGATTATCATCACTGATGCATTAATTTGTCAAAAGAATTATATTGTTGTAGTTGTTTGAGGTAGAGCAAATTTTTAAGTATTTTATATAGGCCAGCAATTAATGATTATCTTCATTATGGATCAATCTGCTTATTATATTGTCAATTAATTCAATGACTGAATGGTTTGTAGAAATTCTGAAAATTGTGAGAAATGCCCATCATCACAATTACCGAGGGCCCAGAGTGACACTTTCATAAAGTTTGCTTTCTCCAATCAACATTTCATATCTCAAAATGTATGGAAGCCTATAGGGCACTATATTAAAATGATTATGTAAACTTGAAAATGAAAATGTAGTTCCACAAGAGCATTATAATTCCCCACATATGTATGTGTTATTTGAGTAAAAATTAAAATAGAATCCCCTTCCCCTTCCACCTAGAAGCAGGACAACCCCCAGACCCTCTCCTAAGGTGTCTGTCGGAACAGTGAAGGGCTGGTTGAAGTCTGGGCCCTGCAATACTATGTAATTACAGAGTGCCTATTTCAAGTCCATAAAAGCCTTTCCATGCCTCTCCTCCAAGGGAGAGAAAGAAGAAATGCTATTATCAAAAGACAAAAGACAAAGGCTACAAGGCAATTGCCAAAGATCTTGAAATCCCTGTTTCAACAGTTTGTAATGTTATCAAGGAGTTTCAAGTTCATAAAACCGTTAAGATGCTTCCAGGATGTGGAGCTAAGAAGAAACTTAATGAGACGAGTCTACGAAGATTGATGTGGATTGTTGAAAAACACCATGCAAGACATCAAAAGTGCTTCAGGCTAACCTGGAGCAATCTGGAGTGGTGGTTTTAGCCTGAAACATACGCTACACACTTAACCCAGTAAGGCTCCATGGGTGAAGGCCATGGAGGACACAACTATTTAAAGAATAGCACAAAAAGGCAGGACTAATATTTGCAAAAACTTCACAGATAAGCAATAATCTTTCTGGTATACTGTTCTATGGACAGATGAAACCAAATTAGAGCTGTTTGGGAATGCAGTGTATCAGTTTTTTTATAGGCGACGAAATGAAACCCATAAGTAAAAGAACACCCTACCTACAGTAAGACCTGGTGGAGGTTCTATAATGCTGTGGGGCTGCTTTGCTGCCTCTGGTACTGGAGGCATTGAATGTATCAAAGGAATGATGAAGTCAGAAGATTACCAAGGTATTTTAGAGCAAAATGTGTTACCCAGTGTCAGAAAACAGGGCTTGAGGCGAAGGTTTTGGGTCTTTCAACAGCAAGACGACCCAAAGCACACATCAGCAGCACAAAAGAATGGTTGAAAAGGAAAAGATGGACTGTTTTAAACTGCCCAGCAATGAGTGCTGACCTAAATCTAATTGAAAACCTTTGGAGAGAGCTAAAATCTGCCATTGCAAAAAGGACTCCTGCAAACTTCATGGGGGCAAAAGAATGCAAAAGAGCTTCAGTGCGTAGCAATGGAAGAGTGGCAGAAACTACCAGCAGACAGGTGTAAGATGCTTCTACATGCCTACAAAAAACATTTAGAGTATGTCATTGTTGCCAAAGTTTCTGCAACCAAATATCAGTGATTGGTGCTAATAAATGTGTGTGGGGTACACTTTGTGTTTGTATTATTACACTGTTATGCAAGTTTGTTTTTTTAATTTTCTTTTGTTCAGTAACCTTGGACATATTATGCAATATTTTGATTATACAAAATTGTTTAATTTGCGTTTAATTCTGAAGATATTCTGAATTCTGTATTTAAAATTCAGGGGTGCCAATAACTTCAACCAGGACTGTAAACATAGGCTGTAGGATAAGATTGTTTGTCCCCATGAAAACACCACATATCCACCACCCCATTTCCCAAATGTTTTGACTGAACCAGATAAGGCATGACTAAAATTGGTGTGCTAGCAGAATCTAGCAGTGCTGTGGCTGGAATACCATTTACTGAGATAGTGGTTGTTCACATGTTTCCCTGAATGTCTTGAATATATATTTTTGTTCTGGGAAGATGACACATAGTATTAGTGCCTTTAACTTTCATAGCTGGACAATGAGGCTTAATGTTGCCATCTTTCCCACAAAAATAGCACACTGGTGGGCCTTTTTCTTCACATTACAGAACTTTCAGAAGTTCTAGCTGTAATGGTTCTCTCATCTACACCTGCACCACCTTGTCTACCAATAGGATCACCCCCCCCAATCCCAGCAGTTGGGCTTTAGTTGTGGACTGACGGTGGCTCTTGAATATATGAAGACTTGGGCCCTCGTTGAGTAGCAATGAAGGTCTCCACCAAGTGAAACAGCGCCCTCAGTCTGTCACATTTATATTTGCATGTCACCATGCTGTTTGGGTATCAAAATGAAAATGCAATTTTCTAACAATTTGAAAATGAAATATCAATTCCATTTGACATTTCATTTTTAAAGACTTAACATGCTGTACAGTGGACAATATCCAAATGCAATAGATGAAAATGTGCTCCCAGTCTATTGCATTTACATTTAAATGTCACTACGCTCTTTTGGTGTCAAAACGAAAATGAAAATGCTACCTGTCAGTCCTCTTGTCAGGGAAAGTCTTCAGTTACGACGTCAATCATTCTCTGTAGACAGGTTACCTATTGGAACCTGATTCACGGTCATTGAGTGATGGCAAATTTTGTAATCCTGCTCCTTCAAGAGGCTGCAGAGGCCTCTGAGCAGCAAAATTCAACCCGTAGTAACATAACCAATGCTACTCCCCCGCTTCTACTACTAGCACTACCAGTGCAAGGAGTGTCACCAATTTGATTGCAATTCCTGAGAGGCAATTTTTGCCTCTCAGGAATTGCAATCAGCTTTTGCAATTTTTACCTTGCTAAATTTTAAATGTGACTTAAAATATTAAATTGCATAAATTCAAATTCAGGTTACATTGTTTATTATACATTTTAATTTACAAATTTGAATTAACATTTGAATATTGTCCACTGTACAGTGGAGTACGACTTTGAAAATTAAATATCAAAGTGCTTTTTGATTTTAATTTTAATACGGCCATAGATCACCCATATGAGTTTTTGAAAATGAAAATACAAATTTGATTATTGCATTTTCATTTTCATTTTAACTCAAATAGCAAACATATGTGGGAAATTATTATGCTATTGTGGAATTACATTTTCATTTTCAAGTTTAGATTATCATTTTAAAATAGTCCCTATAGACTTCCATACAAAATTATTTAAAAACTGAAAATCACTAAAGGAATTAAAAGAAAAAGCATCAAACTCACACAATTGAGAATCAGGGAAAATTTGGCATTTTTGCAAAAAAAAAAGACCTGAACCATTATCATATCAAATAGATTCTCAATTTTTCTCAGTCAATTTATCATTTCAGTTATACTTGTATATACTATTGGTAGTAATTTAAAACAAAACATCATAATTTGTAAAGTAATCATTAAAAGCTGTCAATTAAATGTAATGGAGTACAAAGTACAGTATTTTTCACTAAAATATGGTGGAGAATAAGTTTAAAGTAGCATGAAAAGATAATACAGGTTAAGTACTAGTACCACCAAATTGTACTTATGTACAGTACTTGAGTAAATCTCCTTAGCCACATTCCACCGCTTATGAAAACTATCTATTGTTTCTATTATTACAAGTCTGGGCATCAAGTTCACATGTCTTTGCCTATGTATCAATGACATGGACCTGGGAATTCCATTTTTAGATGAATAAACACTTTCTTCATTGTCAAACAGGACAATCCAAGTAAACAGTATACCATATGCAGGCATGTTTACAGTGGGAAAACCTTAACTAAGACATAGCCTTAATTCTCACATATTACACAAAAACAAAAGATACAATGCAGTATTACAGTTTACTGTTTGCATTTCATACACTTTGTCAGCTTTTAGATGAATTATTCATCGAAAATGCAATCAGGGCTGTTGCTAGGATCATAAAGAATACTAAGGTCAAATTGTCCCAAAGCACCAAAAATAGTAAATTAGAAAAAAAAAAATCAAAATTTTTCATATTTTATTTGTTCAGTTTATTATTCTTTTAAGTTTTCTGTGTTTCTTTTCCCAACATGAAGGCCTAAATGCTGTTTCAAAGCCTTTTCCATGTTGCCAGGAACACAATTCTGGAGGGAAACACTGAACAGTTTATCTATTTCTTGGCTTAAAAGAAGTCCAATTTAAATATGTTTAAGTTTGATAAATTGTAGAATGGACATTCCTGAAGCTGTGGTTGTTCTATCAGAGGTGGGGATTGGGGGGCTCTGCCTGCAGGACCAATCCTGGACCCCCCAAAAATGCAGTGGTAAAGTGAACTTTTTTAAATGACGTGGCCATATAATTTTTCATTCACTTTCCTAAAATGTGTGAAACACCACCCCTCTGTTTTATAACCATTGTTAAATGTCAGTCAATGTGTGTGGTCAAAACGATATTAGCTACATAGTGGTGATGGAGTTCTGTATACAGACAAACAGCGGGGACAGAGCCTGCGTAAACTAGGATTTGTGCAGTGTTTCATTGATTGATTGTTCACCTGTGTAGAAGGTCTGCTAGTTGCTTTTGAGAGTTACTTCATCCTTGTTTCATTTGTTGGCTGAGCTGTACTAAAAGTAAGTAGGTTGCAGAAACTATAATATTTTAGGGTCTTGTAAGCTATTTTGTATGCTACGCATAAAGAGATGAGTGTGAAAATCATGAATTTGATGCAAGCATTGATATTTTTGATGTGAATATAAATGTTTAGATGTGTGATTATTTTTAGTGTGCAATCTTGCAGTATTCAATAGCCTACTGACCTGTACCTTTATGAGAGTATAAGCTTTGTAGCACTGTACTTTATATATTTCTGCCATATGTTAAGAAAATACATTGGAAATGTGTCATGTATCTAAAGTCACTTATCTATGATATGTTTCTTTTTGATGTGAACATAAATCTGTCTTAAAGTATACTGATTTAATATTGTGTGGTTTGTCGTACATCACAATAGAATGATAGTATAAATTTGTCTTTGTTAACTTTGCTGGTAAAATGACATATTATCGTACTTTACACTTTATTTATTTAGGTGACCTGTCTGACTTGGCATCGGAATCACTCCACTGCTAAAATCAGCGATTAGTTTCATAGTTGATTTAACTGGCCCCTATGAAACAAAAGCTGGACCCAGACTGGCCTCACTGTGGTGGGCTAGAACCGTCACTGTCCTCAAGGTTACTACAACTGCCAAATTCTCAGAAATAGTAACAAGGACATGACCTCAGATCCCCAGTCGTAGGTATGGCCCTGATTGCAACTTCTTAAAGTTACTTAACTTAACTTTGTTAAGTTACTTGCAAATCCACAGTAAGACACAATTTCAAGTGCCATGTTGGTAGTAGAAGTATACAGTGTACAGGGAGAATTGTTGTGTATAAAATAGTAGTTATGCCCTTCATTGTTTCATGTGCTTATTAGCGGTTGTATCACAGCAGTTTGGTAACAGTCACATTCTTTGGAGAAACATACTCCAGCCTAACACAGCTATTCCTCAGTCAAACTTGCACATATAGTATCCCATGCTAACAGTGATGAGTATCTAGCAGTCTCCCCACTGTTTTCCTGTGCCCTCAATTTCCTTATCTTATTCACCAATAAAATGAAAAGCAGATCACATCCTCCTCCTCTAGCTCATCTCTTTTCCATACTCGAAGTCAATGACAGGTCTCTTCTCTGGTGTGCTGTCCCTGTCTGTCCTGTCCATGTACCACTGCAGGGTGCTGTAATACTGCTCGCTCCTGGAAAAGGTGTAGTGTGCAGAGATCTCCTCCCATGCCTTATGGTTGGGGAAAGGAAATGGATGAGGGTCCTTATTCTCAAAGGTGCTCTGCAGGTTTCTCTTGGCCAGCTTGGTTTCATAGTTCACAGCAAAGGTGTCAAAATGCTCCTTCTCCACATAGCTTTCGAAAATGTGAGCTGCAGGTAGCTGACTTTGGGAGCAACAGTTTTTGTAGCAGGTACTCAGGAGGCCAACGATGGCAGAGATAATGATAATACAACAGCCCAGGATCTGCAGACATACAGGAACAATATAAACCGATGCTCACTAAACAAACACTATGGAATGACACTTGGCAATGCGTCTATTATATTTAAATAAATACAGATAATATATAATTCCATATTTAACATCCCCTACACTGATAAGGGTGTTTAAAGGCTGATGTTCATACTTTCACTGAAACTGCCCATAGGCGTTATTGTGCTATTGGTAATTATATTAAGACTTGACCATTTTTTAAATAGGTAATCCCAAAAACCACTAATCTTAAGTGTTTTTCCAGGACTGTTTTCTTTCTATGGTGTAGGGCAGTGGGATTTAAAAGATACATCCACAGACAATAATTTTACAAAATAATCTTAACTCAAGGTCCCCTCACTAGCATTTTGTCTGGAGCTTTTCACTATATCTGTGAGTTTGTAAAATCTGTGGGAAATCAACTCTCTGTATGCGGCAACTAGTGACTGAAAGGCAGCCCATTAAGACTACATGTTAACCAGCAGTCACTTCCAAATAATTTCCAAGCTGCTGATTTTATAACCATATGACATCGTCTGACAAAATTAGCATACACATAATTTAAAGACAACAGCTGTCCTTTGATTTCAGCTATATTTATTTGTAAAATTATCATTCAGAGGGAACGTTAAAAACTTATTCACGTCTCTGCCAGCCGCTGGGTGGTCAATTTAATGAGACACATAGGGAGGTAAGCCTGCGGAGGGAAAGCCCAGCCTTGCACTCGCGGGAGAAAATACTTGCAACTATCTTATACAGAAAGTAGCTAACATTTGTCCAAAAAGTTACTAGATTGTCTCAAAGTGCTTTGGTAAAGAAAAGTCACTAAAAATATGTTAAAAGTTGTTAAATCTAGTGAAAAAGGCGTTAAGTTGGCAACACTGCCTGTAAACACCCCCCAGATAATGCAATAGAAACTGTTTGCACCAACTGATTTTGAAAGAGCCAATGCTGGAAACTCCAACACTTAGTCATGTGGATTTGTGGTGATAAAGCATACTTATTTCCGCCATATGGATGGACCGGATGCTGTTACATGGCAAGATTAAAGCTTCCATATGAAGTTTTGGCGGTCCAGAAGGGACAAGCACCTGATGTCACACCTATAGTCACATTTGCAGGCAAAGTTTGGTTCTTTACCATCAAAATTTTACTCTGTTTGCGGTGTGGTGTATGAAAGGTCACTGTATACAAACCATCAACAGTCTTGTGTTCACGCCCATCAAATTGTATCATATATTTATCACAGTCTGCTATTCCCGTAAACATACCAGGGCCATTAGTTGTTTCATTCGAACAAAAACAGTCTTCAGTCTTTACAGGTGTCGCTTCCTGTCCATCAGGAACTGCTGTTGTCACATCCTCATGTTTGTCGAGTAAATTTAAATATGGCAAGTTTCTCAACCAAGAGCAGTCAAATTTGGGTCTAAACAGATGTACTGATAAAGCCATAACTCTATCTTCTCTTGACATCTGCTGATACAACAGCCATGATAGTGCATAAGATTGACACTTAGGAAGCAGCGGTTCTTGTACTGTCTCCATAATTGCAGGCCATGTGCCTGGTGGTGAAATTATCACCACACATGGGCAATTCATGTCCTTAACCGATCTTACGGAATGAATCAACTGTTGAAACCGCAAATTTCTACCTGCCCATGGGTCTGAAATTTGTAACACAGAGGAGTCAAATCCATATGCTTTCCACGTAGTTTCTCTGTTCTGTAATGCTCGATAGGATTCAGTCATGTCGTCTGGTGTCCGGTCAAGGTCAGTCCTCTGAGTTGTTACAGACGAGTTTACATCAGTGTTGTCCACTATTGGTTCCCGAATTCCAGATCTCTTACTACTACTGTTCAAGCTAACCTCTATTCGCAACATAGGCTTTTGAGTCCCATTAACAAATTCCTCAGGTGCCAAAAGTGCCATAACAGGCGTCTGTGTCCTGTTTACGAGTTCAGTCAATGTTTTATTTGTGGCTGCCCCTGTCCCAACTTTACTTGTAGAATTTCCCAAAATAACAGACGTTTGAGTTGCCACCACTATTTATCCCCTTCTGAGTCGTAACTAAAGTAACAACCAGAGTTTTCATCTTGAGACTCTTACTCACTTCTGGAACTAAAGTAGTATGTATCACCTGTTTGCTATATATCCCCTTTGTAGTTGGTGTGGTGAGTTGCTTCTGAACTTTTCTAACAAATGTGGATACTTGAACAGGAATAAAACTTATTAACACAAGTGTCACTTTGCGAGTTACATATCCCTCTATCCAATAGTTTCAAAATGATACAAATTTTAAGTGTGGTTCATAATAAGTACATGTATATTCCCCTTGATCTTCCCATATAGCATTTCTCAAGACAAGCAAGCAATCACCCTCTATTTTCATCCACTTCATGTCATTGTACAATACATACTTCCTTCGATCATGAGGCACAATGTCGACATCAGGTCCTATTAACACTATGTCTTCATTGTGACTATTTTTCCACTTAGGAGGATTATTGCCTCCAACGTTCCATTTACCACATTGATATGGAAGATGAGTCACACTGCCTAAATTTACCCTAATCACAGAGTTCGAAGAAGTTGGTGTCGGTGAAGTCATCCGAAGTGCAACTGTTAAGAGCGATGCATTTGTACTTTCAGTAAACTTCAGAACTGGAGGGAGAGGTTTCTGTTCCTTTTTCCCAGTTTCCGGCCGGAACGTTGACATTGTAGTTGTTAATTCTCCTACCTCTTTAACAACTTGAAGTTGTGTGGTCTTACTTGCATTTATTACTACTAAAGTCACTATCCTAGTTCTAAACCCTGTCTCTGACCCCTCACTCTGAACTTGTGAATCATAATAAGAACACCTATAATCACCTTGATCCTCTCGCTGAAGCCCTCGTACATAAAGGCTACAGTCACCTTCAATCTTTATTCTCCTCTGATCATTAATTAACACATACTTCCCTACTGGTGATGCTCCCAACAGATCAAGAACCTTGCCATGGTTATCTTCCCACTGAACTCTGAATTTCCCTTCGCCAGTAATCTCTCTTGTACAATGACATGGGAGCTGAACTGACTTTCCCAAAGGCACTTCAACCCTAGTTCTCGTAATGTCTTGGTATGACCCTTTTCCGAACTGGCCTTGGACTCCTTCGTCTGACTGAATCCCTGGATTCCCCTGAAGCGGTCTCACAGCCCTCTGGTGTCTTTGATGCATCATGCCCCACAGAAATGGGTTCTGCTGTTTCTGGGACATATTGGAAATCAATGTCATCAAATTTTCTTTCCTGTTCATTGACTGCAAAGTCATCCCTGGCATCATCAGAAGTGTACTCAAGGTCATCACCATTGTCCCCAAAATGGACAATCTCCACCTCAGGCCCTTCAGCCTGGAGGTCTTCATGGACCTCTGCTCCTTCTGCATGTCGTTCCACATTTTCTTCCGGCTTTCTTAAGCCTTCAATATTTCTGCTTTGTTAGCACGGCGCCTCTTCTCTAGGCGCTTTGACACAATGCAATAAATTATACCACGTCGGAGATCCTTTAACCTGGACCGCAGTTCCAGTACTGTGAACAACTTCAAACGGTCCTTCATGTCGTTCGTTAAACCACTTCCTTCTAAACACCTTCACGAACACGTTGTCTCCAGGTTGTGTTCCTCTTTTGCTCATCAAGCCTCTCTTGCACTTCTTCCTAGGTTGCCTCGACCTCTTCCTCTCCATATCTGTGGTTGACCAAATACAGGTTGTGGGCAGGAAGCAATGGGAGCAACAGATGACGGCTGGGCTGGTTGAAACTGGATCTGATCCGGCGGCAGTTGTGGTGATGGTTGATTTAGTGGAGGTTGATTCTGAATAACCAAAGCCTGCTTCTTTTCTTTCTTCTTATTATCCACCAGCTGTATTTGATTAAGTTCTCTGAGAGTCTCCTGGTCCTGTTCTTTCTGGTCATGCTCCTTCTTCCGATATAGCTCCACTTGATGTGCTATATGATCCGTGTAGACACCCTTTGCCATGCTTCCAACACCAACCACCTCTGCAATTTGCTCCTCACTGGTACGGGCAACCCCTTCTGTATTTTCACTCGCAAAATTGATTGCTCCATCTGATTCAAATCCAGGTCATTTCCTGTGACATTTCTCCATACTTGATGGGCCCTTGACACATAAGCCCTTGGATTCTCTTCCTGTCCGAGTGGTTCAATAAGGATATTATCAGGATGTACATTTGTTGGAAATGTATCTCTCAGTGCTCTCCAAATACGACCTCTATTTGCAGCAAACAACCTGGATCATTCACAGAAGTTCCCACATATCGATTTAGTCCTGCTTTCTGTAAAATCTCTTCCATACCTTGGACTCCAATGAGGTTAGCCAAAAGTCTCTTAATATCTCCTATGGCACACTTGTGTTCCCACCATAATCTCTTCTAACTTTTAAATCCAAGGATGCACTCCATCTTGAAGAGTAGGTAACTTCTCAAGTATGTCTGACATATCTGTATTCTGCCAGGGTTTATACTCCAGATTCTGTCCTCGAATAACCACTGGACACATCTTATCTGGTGACTTTCCCCTTCTTGGGCGTAATGAATATTTCATAGTGTCTGACTTTTTAAAGTCTTTCTTCCGTAATTCTTTCTTAGCTATCTGCAATTCCTGTAATTGATTCTCCAGTGCTTCCCGATTTTCTAGACTGGTAGAATTGTTTATGTCAATAAGACATTGATCGATATGTTCCTCAACCTCTCTTAAGGTCTGCCATCTGTCTTCTCCATATCTGGTACTGGATGCCCTTGGGAAAAACCCTGTTAAAAACGATGGACCCTTGCTCTCCGAGTCTCCATCACTGTTTCCATTCTCACTTTCATTGGAGCTGTCATCTCCTCGGTCCTTTTTCCTCCGTGTTTTGACTCCTCTTCTCTCAGCTTTAGCAGGTATCCGTCTGACTGCTGGGTCATATCCACCCATATTTTCATCCAAATCACTCTGATCATCATTTCCAATTTCCATCATCTTGATCCTTATTCCCCCCTTAGTTTCCAAACGAGCCGTTTTCTTTTTACTTTTGGTGTTTGGATACATCTTTATGGTTGTTTCCGCTCTTCCTGTTTCTATTATTCGCTCATTCTCATCTGTAATGTGATAGTTACCCTCCTGACTAATCACTGGAAGTTGGGGATAAATCTCCTCAAACTTCACCTCCTTCTCATAAGGTGAGGGTTTCTTTATTGGGGCCGTATGTGAGAGTGGTGTATTAGTTTCTGCCATTCATTTTTCTATTTCCTTTTCATTCTTCTCTATTTCTTCTGCGCCTTTCTCCCTCTTATCTTTTGTGGCTTCCAATAATTTCTGTCCCTCATTTTCAAATAACTGGAGAATGCCAAGCTCTTGTTTGACTTTTTTCTTTGCGTTTTTATCCCTTCTTACCTTTCTTCTGATCCGCCTTATATGTGGATATAAGCACCTGCATTGTTTTAATTACATCTGGGTTGAGTGTCCCTTCCACTTGCCAAGGTTGGTCGATTTCAAGCCAACGCTTATGCCACTTTTCTGACATTTTTTCTACACCTTTAATAAGGGGATTACTCTTCCCTAGGCGCTAAATGAGTGATTGCTTTCGAAGTATTAGGGTCCTTTGTAATATGTGGGGGCATTGTAATAGCGTCCTTTATAGTCCCTTATTATAAATCAAATCAAATTTTTTAAAGTTTATTTAGGTTATTCCTCTCTTCAGTTTCCTATTTAAAGTAATTATAAACCACTATATTGCCACAATCAGTAACAAAAAGTGAAATAAATTTGCCAACTTCAGAGCATCAAAAGTCTTATTTTAATTTATTTCATTCTAATAATATCTTAAATCTCCAAGTTATTCTACTTTAAATAGACTCACATGTCTTTAAAGACTGTCCATTTACTCTAAGCTCCAGTTCGTCAGTTTTTTCTTTTTTTTCCCCCCAGTCTCTAACCAAGAGGGAAGGGAGGGTGCAGCGCTCTCCCACTCACTCTCCCTCTCTCTCTCTCTCTCTCTCTCACACACACAGAGAGACAAAGAGTAAAAACAGAGAAAAACTACACGCTCATCAATCAATTAATCGATCCCTCATCAAAACCAAAATACGTGTTTTAGTATTGGTAATTTTATCAGAAGGTTATCTTTCCCTTCCTATCTTATTTCTTGCACATTCTTGTGCACACAAAACATCCTCACTGTTCTCCCTACTTTTTTCACAATAAAAATGTTCTTCTCAAGGGCTCATATATGTAATTGTAACAATTTTAGTCCCCTTAAAGACTCATAGGTCATTAGTTTCAAACGTCCTTTCAAAGAGGCTCATGATTTTTATCAAAACTTCCCCCTGAAAGAGGCTTATATATATTTAACATTAAAAAGCAAACATATCTTGCCTTATGAATCAATAAACCACTTATTCTCAACCACAACCTATGTGTGACTGTCGCACATGAACCTTCCACAAGAAGTCACACGCAGCTGAAACACCACTGACACACCACGCAGCAGACACACACACACACACAGATCAATCATTGAGCAAACAAAGACACAGAGCAGATTACACCAAACAGAAGCTCACAACGAACTCAATCATCATCCCAAATTTCTCAAAGTTAACTCATTCATACTTTTCCGTACTAAATGCGCATTTTTGCCGCTCACGTTTCTCTTTTTTCCCAACTTTATGCTACCTTAATGAGATGCAGACATTTCAATGAGAGGCTGCTTCAGACATTGTTCGTCAACAAATGTTCGAGTGGGAGCTTACAATTGAGTTTTCTAATTCTGCACCTCCAGTTCTTAGAACTGACCTGAGACATCCCCTAGTGACATCCCAGGTTTTATGGCCCGTCTAACACCGCCTTCCTAAGGGGTTCATCCGAATCTGCGGCTTAACCTCTATATTTCCTCTTTTTTCCTTTACATTACCTCTTTTACCATGTTACTTTTACTTTATTTAATTTCTCCTAATTCCTCCGGACCCGGAGTTATGTTTCTAATTTCCAGTAAAATTCCACTATTCTTTAAAAGCCAACTTTCACGCAGCGGATAGTACGCATGTCTTACCGTTAAGGAAGATAAGGGCCCTGTCTTCATTAATCTCGCATGGCGTTTATTTAGCACACTTTACCTCTACTAATTAGGCTATTCTACCGTTTCCTACTTTAACTTCTTATTGTCTTTTTATGTCTTTCCTTCTTTAACTTCTTATTTTCTTTACGTCTCTACTACACTACTCCCCCCTTTTTCGTCACCCTAGCAGCGCAACAAAACGAAAATTAGAACGGAGCACCGAACCAAACATAAACACATCATGAGAGGCACACACAAACGATTCTTTGCAGTGTGACCAACCAGCAAATACAACAGCCTCAACGAACAAAAACCAGCACCCAAGGAACGTGAGGAATGCTCACCTTAACTGCCAGCGTGGAGCGGGAGTCGGAGCGCTGATGCTAGTGAAGATGCTGCAGGCACAACACGACCAAGTTCGTGACGCCAAAATTCTTGTAGTTTATTAGATGGTGTTGATGATGTGAAGAGGATGAAGGAGACTCCGCTGACACGCGTCTTGATTGCATATAAAGGTTTATTACAAAGAAGTACAGCGTCAAGTCAAGCATTTGCAGATCTTCTTGTGAGAGGGTGTGAAGGATGAACCACTCTGAAAATCAGTCTTGACCGCCGACTCGTAAATAAGGCAGCTGTTTTCCTAAAAACTGTCACTAACGTATGGTTTCATTCACAAAACATAAACTTTCTTATCCAAACTGTGAGGCACCCTCTGAGGACATTTGACCTAGGGCCTCTATATAAACATAGCTCTGCATATATAAACATACACCCCACTAAATATAATATTATTAATGAGAATGTAATAATTGAAGCAGTGCATATTGAGCAGGATCATGGGGCCAGTATGTGGTTTGCAGTTACAGATCAAGACTGCAGCACTAGGGGCAGAAATACCTGCAGAAAGCAAAAGGAGGAGGGAGGAGAGATGCGAGAAAGCACAAAACTAGGGGAGAGAGAAGTCAAGTTACTAACAAGCATTGATGGGATATTAGTGTATATGGACTGGATACAGTTTGGACCACTCACAGGGCACTCAGGCCAGCTCCTCCCGACACTTCAAGGTCTCGTTTTTACAGAACAGATCCACCACCAGGTATCAATGAGACCACTGATGGCACAATAATAAAAGGTCCCATTGAGCAGGGCCACAGAGAGCCACATTATAGGAGCCACACAAGCACCAGTGAAGATGCTAATGAACACCCTGAGGCAGTCGAAGCAGTTCCCCCATGGGCAAAGCTTCATAGGATTGAGGCAGCAGCCAGTATAGAACTTCCACAAACGGGTGCTGAAGAACAGACCAAAAACCATTAGCACTGCAGCAAAGGAAGGAAAGTCAGCCCAGCAGGGGAAGTCAGCCCATATGCGAAGTTCTTGTTGTGGTTGCAGTGGGGCACTGAAAGGAGACCATGGAGAAGACTTGCTTCCCGCCTATAGTCAGGAGAGCCATGAAACTGTAGCCAATGGTGGCTTTCTGGTTCATGACGAAATGCAGGACAGTCTGGAAGTCATCCACAGTGTCAGTGGGGACCTGCTCTACAAGAAATTAACCCCAAGTGAAAGACAACAACAAGGAGTGAAAAGTGAAAAAGCTGAGTGTCTTTAAAGCCTGCAGTCATTCCCTAGTCATTGTTTCACAGCTGTAGACAAAACACAACTGCCAAGCCTGCCTCAAACCCGCCCTTCGGCTGATTCTCTTCAGGCTCTTCCTTCAGACAGTAAGATGCTCCCTCGCACCCACTACCTCTTTATTCACCAAATGTACTCTTCTCCAAAGGAGAGTCCCTGCTGTGCTGCCACTAAAAGGAAAGGTAAAGCCCCAGTGGTAAAAAGTTACATCCTCATGCCCCTTCCCTTTTTTGTTCACATTTACATGCCTCTTTATATGTTTGTCTTTCCTGCTCTGACAGTTTTGAGGTACTCATGAGGAAAAATACTGCTGGTCTGGTTTGATCACCAGTCTGTTGACAGTGATGTAATCTGGAATGCAGTGTGAAACAGAAAACAATAAAACACCAAAGGAACTGAAATAGTGTCATCCTTCCTGTTTCTGTTCACTTTTATGAGAAGCAGTCGTTTCTTTACATGAAATAAGTATGGCAACTTGATTTTTTTCTCTTGTCAGCAGCACTTGCATTCAACAATGATGAAATCTACTATTTTTAATGATGAAACGTGCAAAGAGGAAAGGCATACATACAATAAATCATGCAGAAAGAGAGCTTTCATTCATTCTATTGAAATGTTTCCATAGAGAACAGACCATTGTTGCAGAGACAGAGAGAGGCAGTCAGAGTGGAGTGGGGAGCTGATCACATCCTCTTGATGATTTTTCTGTTCTCCATTCCCACAAGAGTGACTACTCAGACTACAACACTCTGAGGGCATTATACAGTAAGTCATGAAACATCCTCTGCACACAAGAAACATCATTATCTGTTGGCACTAACACAATCACTACAGTTACCAGTTTGCTTTTTTGAATGAACAATGAAAATGTACAGGGTGTCACATGTTTAAAAGAACTACATTCTTTTCATCACTGTTGCTCATATGCTGAATGTTTGCATGTATGTATGCAGTCGACCAGCAGTGCACAGGAAGTGGTAAGCTCTTGCAACCAATGTATGAAGGTGACACATTTCCTGTTTAAGCCTACATAGACATGGTATTTGGTGTTCATTTGGTGTTCATTTGATAGTTCAGCCTGAACAATCAAGGAGCAATTGTACAGCTACGCTAGATTGTCTACTTAATAATTAGGCAAATACAATTTCCTATGAGAGAAATATATGAGGTGACTCTTTAGACAGTCTTCACCCATACAAAGCACAAGTCTTTCATCTCTCAATGCCCCTTGGCTCTTTTGATAGATTCCTGTGCCAAACCTGCATTGTGTGCAATTCACTGATGATCTCAGTACAACTCATATATCAGCAGACTGGTCTAACCCTAACCCAATCCTTTGAAGCTGAAACAAAATCCTCACAGTGCCATTCTGCCATCATCTACAAAATTAAGAACAACAGGGTTGTGATCAGCCTCGCCTGTCTTGACCGAAGCCATCCTCATCATCCTGTTGCCGGACTCCTGGTAGTTCTCCACATACCAGTGCAAGGTACTGTAGTACTGTTCTTTGGTGCTAAACTTGTAGAGGGAGGAAATCTTCTCCCAGTCCTTGTTGGAAGGGGTCGTGATGGTTTCAGGTGGTGTCTGGTTGAAGAAACTCTTAAGGTTCCTCTCAGCGAGCTCTTTGGCGTGTTTAGCGGTGTATGAATCAATCAGGTTACTCTCCTCCTGAGCATATGCCTTCCAGAACTTGAGCTGCAGGTAGCTGATGGGGGAGGTGCACCGAGCCAGACATATCAGCAGCAGGTTCGACAACATGGTGGCGGCGATGAGCAGCCAACCCATAATCTGTGGTCACCATTAACACACAGTATCGGTTTATATTTCAGGTATAGGAGATGAAAAATAATTTTAAAGACCTAGATATATTTGTCACAAATTAAAATGTGAGATGAGATGAAAATTAAATATATAGATAAAATAACAAGAGAACAAAGTTTTATGCTACTTTGCACATTAATGGCTACAACTGAAAACAAACTGTCGGGATTTCAATACTGAAGGAGTGTAAGGATAAGTCAGCATGCTAATGCTAAGTGTCTCCCTGACTACAGTAAGTGTTTGAAACATAACTTTTATACACAAAAATAAAGGGGGCAGATTTTGAAGGTAAACATGTTCAACATTCAGAAAACGTTTAAAAAACACGAGAAACATGTCAAATCAATAGAATGAATGAACCTGAAAACTGAAAGTTGCACACAGAAAAAAACCTTCACACACTAAATCCAAACTCACATTACAAAAGAACAGATATGAAACTCTTCATATCTGCCATGCACATCATCATAATATTGTATTGGAGATGTTGTTTCTTTTTTTTCAACATAGATTTTTCTCTGATTGACCTTTGAAAGTTTTGGTGAGTGCAAATTTCAATTTTCACATTTGCAAGGTCTCGCATTTCTTATACAAGCTCTCAGTAGTTACATTCACATTCATGGCCTCTCAAAATGTCACATTATTTTGCTTAACATTTGCTTAATGCTGCTGGTTTAGTTGAGTGGAATCTGCCCCATCATATCACTATATTACTTATACTGCATAATAAAATGTTAAAAACTCACAAATTTTTCATGGATAGTACACAGATGATGCTGTCCACTCTTTACATAACTTTTGTAATTTTATATTTTATATACTGTGTAATTTTTCTCTCTCATCATTCACCCACTGGCACCTATAAAGCCAAGGAAGAAAGTTTTTGTGAGGCAAGTTTTTTCCTTTGATCCATGTAGGTAGGTAGGCTGGACTTCCACCTCATGCTGGCCTTTGACTGTCTTGACTTTGAGGCTATAATAAATGGCTACACAACTGTCTGACAGATTATTATATATATTACAGTATAATATTCTCATTATTATACCCACATCAAACCTTACAACTCTGCTAAGACATATTCATCAGAGGGCTGAAGCATTTTCAACCACTTAACTTTAATCACATTTAATTACATAAAATAAAATTGCCCTTGTTGGAAAAGTAGTATTTATGGAGAAGCGGCAGAGTAGCACAGTCACATCAATACTGACCTGAGACTGAGCTCTCAGGGTGAGCAGAACATCCTCTCTGTCAGCCTGTGGTACACTGCTGTCTCTCCCACAGGGGAACCTGAGCAGCTCCTTCACACACTGGGCCTGTGAGTCCTTATCTCCACACAGATGCTTGTTGTAAGCGCTCACATTGGTCCCGGTCATCAAACACTCGTAGTAGTTCCCGTTGAGCAAAGCTACAGCAATCCAGCTGGAAGGCGCCACCAGCGCCATGGTGCTGATTTGGAAGAGGACCATCCCGTTGGCAGTCAGCCGTCTCCAGCGGCACAGCTTGGCCCTGTGCTGACACAGACCCGTCAACACCTTCCACGTCTTCATACTCAGGATGTAACCCAGCAGCAATAGAGCCAGAGCAGGTACCAACAGGAACACCATACCGTACAAGAAGTTCATCTCATTGCAGGGACACCTAAACATCGTTGAGGAGAAGATCTGTTCCCCTCCTGCTGTTAACAGGGCCACCAGCCCGAAACCAAGGTTGGTCTGTTTGTTGACAATGTTGAGAACCGTCTTAAACTTATCCATGTCTGACTGCTGCATGACAGAGTGTTTATTTTCAAACGGTCACATTTTCACTTCCACTTCTTTCCATCTCTCGTCATCACCACTCAGTTCCCCCTTTAAACCACCAACGGCACCCACAGGTGTCAGTCTGCTCACTATGGTCTATTTATGGGTGTAGAGCTACACCTGCTGCATAGCCCAAAGTCTCCCATATATATATATATAGGTGGAGTTTTAGCCATTTTTAACTCAAGCCTAATAATTAACCCTAAACTTAAACTCAGTTATAACTTTGAATGCCTGGTTCTTAGTCTTACAAATCCATCATGGAAAACTTTAAAGCCTATTCTATTTGTTATAGTGTACCATGCTACTGGCCCATAGTCTGATTTTTTATCTGAATTTTCAGAGTTTTAACAAGTTAAGTCCTTAGTAGAGATAAAGTAGTTATGGTAGGTGATTTTGATATTCATGTGGATGTTGATGATAGCCTTAGCACTGCGTTTATCAGATTATTAGACTCAATTGGCTTTGCTCAGAGTGTAAATAAACCCACTCACTGTTTTAATCGCACCCTCAACCTCGTTCTGACTTATGGCATCAAAATTGAACATTTAATAGTCTTACCACAGTATCCTCTTTTATTAGACCATTATTTAATAACTTTTGAATTCCTGTTACTCGACTACACACTCTTAGGCAAAAATTTATTTTCTAGATGTCTATCTGATAGTGCTGTAGCTAAATGTAAGGAACCGATTCCATCAGCATTTAATTCACTGCCATGTTTCAAATATAACAGGACTCCTATGCTAACTTTAGTCCCTCCCAAATTGATCATTTTGTTGATAGTGCTGCAGACTCAATGAGAATGACACTTGACTCTATTGCCCCTCTAAAAAAGAAGATAATTAAACAAAGGAGGTTAGCTCCATGATTTAACTCCCAAACCCACATATTAAAGCAAACTACGCAAAAACTTGAAAGGATATGGTGTTCTACCAAACTGGAAGAATCCCACTTACCCTGGCATGATTGTCTTAAAACATATAGGAAGGCCCTCTGTAATGCCAGAACAGCCTATTACTATTAGGTTTCTTTTCAGTTCTGTAGCCAGGCTGACAGAGAGTCATAGCTACATTGATCTATGTATTCCCATAGCTCCCAGTATTGACAATTTCATGAGCTTCTTCAATGATAAAATTCTAACTATTAGAGACAAAATTCACCACCTCCTGTCCTCAACCAGCCCTGATTTATCTTCAAACACAGGTACCTTAGAAACAGCTGTAAAATCTGATATATACTTAGACAGTTTTTCTCCCATCGACTTTCGCCAACTGACTTCAACAATATCTTCATCTAAACCATCCACTTGCACCACTTTACAAGATATAATCAATATGTCTTTATTAAAAGGCTATGTACCGCAGTCCTTTAAAACAGCTGTAATTAAACTTCTTCTTAAAAAGCCTACTCTTGATCCATATGTCTTAGTCAACTATACAGCCATATCTAACCTTCCCTTTCTCTCTAAGATCCTTGAGAAAGCTGTTGCCAACCAGTTGTGTGACTTTTAACATGATAACATGTAAAGGATTTTCAGTCAGGATCTAGAGTGCATCATAGCACAAAGACAGCACTGGTGAAAGTTACAAATGTCTCTGTACTTGTCTTTTTAGATCTTAGTCCTGCATTTGATACCATTGACCATCATATCCTATTACAGAGACTGGAACATTTAATTGGCTTTAAAGGAACAGCTCTAAGCTGGTTTAAATCCTATTTATCAAATTAACTTCAGTTTGTGCACATTAATGATGAATCCTCCATATACCCAAAAGAAACACTCCATAAACCTCCATTGCTATGCTGATGATACCCAATTGTATATGTCCAATTAAGCCCAATTAAACCAATCAGTTAGCTAAACTTCAGTCATGCCTTAAGGACATAAAGCCGTGGATGACTGGCAATTTTTTGCTGTTAAACTCAGACAAAACTGAAGTTATTGTACTTGTCCCCCAACACCTCAGAAACACATTATCTGATGATAAAGTTACTCTGGATGGCTTTGCCCTGGCCTCCAGCACCACTGTTACGAACTTGGAGTTCTCTTTGATCAGGATATGTCCTTTAACTCCCATATAAAACAAACTTGAAGGTCTGCCTTTTTTCACCTACATAACATTGCAAAAATCAGGCACATCCTTTCTCAAAAAGATGCAGAATAACTAGTCCATGTTTTTGTTACCTCTAGGCTGGATTATTGTAATTCCTTATTATCAGGCTGTCCCAACAAATCTTTAAATACTCTCCAGCTGAACCAGAATGCTGCAGTGCGTGTCCTGACAGGAATTAGGAAAAGAAATCACATTTCTCTTGTGTTAACTTCTCTGCATTGGCTCCCTGTAAAATTCAGAATATAATTTAAAATTCTCCTCCTCACTTAAAAAGCCATTAATGGTGAGGCACCATCATATCTTGAGGCACTTATAGTACCCTATTACCCCACTAGAACACTGCGCTCCCAGAATGCAGGCTTACTTGTGATTCCTAGAGTCTCCAAAGGTAGAATGGGAGGCAGAGCCTTCAATTATCAGTGGAACCATCTTCCAATTTTGGGTCCGGGAGGCACACACCCTCTCCGCATTTAAGAGTAGGCTTAAAACCTTCCTTTTTGATAAAGCTTACAGCTAGCGCTGGCTCAGGCTTGTCTTTAACCATCCCCTAGTTATGCTATTATAGTCCTATACTGCCGGGGGACTTCCCATGATGCACTGAGCTCCTCTCTCCCCCTCTTCCTCTCCAACTGTACGCATTCGTATCGCATCAATGCTCGTTAATAACTTGACTTCTTCTCAATGCCCACACTGTCCAAATGCACCCTAGTTTTGTGCTTTCTCATCTCTCTCCTTTCTTCTCCAGTCGGTTTCTGCAGGTATTTCTGCCCCAGGTGCTAGAGCGTCTGTATCTGTGACTACCAGCCATCTACTCCCCCCATGATCCTGTTCAGCACCTGCTGTTTTAATTTTTTTGATTATCATTACAATTATTATATTTAGTTTTACTAGTATTATTATTCACCCTATTATTATAATAATTAGTTTTATTATTAATCTCATTATTGTTATACATCTTTATGTTGTACCTGTACTGTGCTATGTTCTCTTTCCTCCCTCCTGTATAATAATATTTCTCATCTGGACTGTATTAGACTAGCAATGAAACTGTTTTTCAAAATTTCTGTACACAATTTATTTAAAGTAAAAAAAAAAAAGTGCTTTTTTCTGCATATTGACATAATTGGTTATCAACAGTGAAAGGTTCAATTAATGATCTGATGGGGAAAAAATAATATTGCAAATAACCATTAGTTACAATTTTATGTCTCACGGAGGGGGGGGGGGCTGGACATTTTGAGCTTCAATCAGCTGCCTTACAAAGATTTGTGAGCAGAGCTCAATAGAAAAGAACACTACGCTTTAGTAAAGGACTGGAGGGGTAACGTGGATGTTAGGGAGAGGGTTGGGACTGATCATCCAAAAGACAACTAATAGGCTATATCGGAAAATTTTTAAAAACAAATTTATTTAGAAAAGCTAGATTTATGTTTTTTTAAATAGTTTAATCAATCAGTCATCATCTAACTATATTGAACTGACTCCCGTGCAATTTGTTTTCTCTTAGTTTGAGTGGGTTTACTTTGTGCTGTAGGCTTGGCTTTTTGAATGAAGCAAACCCATCTTAAAGTCATACTGCTTTAGGGAATATGATGGTAATATTATATGAGCTGACAGTAAAGACTGAATGATTAAATTATTTACATGACTGGAGCTATGCCTGTGTTGAAGAAGTAGATACTCACATTCTTTTCAAATCACTAATCAAACCTCGTCTTTTCCTACCCTGTCCATGAACGGAAAGGGGGCGGTATTGCGTTATAACGCGTTGGCTCCATACTGTTACCAACCACCAAAGAAAAATCTGCTCAGAGCGGACTAGACGATAGAACCAGGCGGACTTCGGCTAGAACATCGTCTGTCTGAAACATTTGAATTAAATATTCATCTATAATTTTAACGTTTCCTCTGGCGGTCAACGGGATTTAAGCTAATCTAATTCTAACTACATATATAGGGTTTCTTACTGTCTTCGAAAAGGCCCCAGAAATGGCAGAAAATGCAGGTGAGTATGTCAGCTAACACTAGCTGGATAGCTAGCTATGGTCAGTTAGAGCTAGCTTTACCTCCGTGAACAGATGCGCTGTTCATTGCAGTTTGTCAGATGATTAAGTGGTAATGTACTTTGCAGAGAATCGGTGATGTAACAATCAGTTGGTCACTAGGTTCAGTTCAGTTCGATTTTATTTATATAGTGCCACATTATAACATACATCATCTCAAGGAAGTTTACAGAGTAAGATCAAGACCGTACAATATTATAGAGAGAAACCTAACAGTTTCCACCATGAGCTTTCATGGCTAAGCTGTTCTCTAGCCTAACCACCCAGGTAACCCCTTTCACAACGCCTGTCCCAGTTAACGTTAGCTTAGCCGAGATGCGTGTTTGAACTTCGTTTAGAAACATCAAGTTGGATTGTCTTCCCTACCAGCAGGACATAAACGACCCATAAATGTCCTAAGACCTCTAGCTTTAACGTCGTCTTTTGGTCAAATCACCAAGCAGTAATAATATTTAACGGTAACTCCACAGGCATCTCTCAACTTTGAGTAATGTACAGTTAGCGTTAGCAGGGTGAGCCCGCTGACATGGAAGCGTTAGTCAAATACATTTTATTGAGTTAATTAAATGTAACCGGAGTTTAAGAGAAATGTAAAAGATTGTGTAAAGTTGATGTAATATCAGAATGAACGTTTTATGTACGAGGCTATAAAATGTCACATTTTTGAACGAGGATCTCAGGTTATCAGTCAACTGTCACGTCATGTACACTCGGTGGCCACTTTATCACAGGTACACATGTACACCTATTCCTTAATGCGAGTATCTAATCGGCCTATGTGGCAGCAAGTCAAGACATTAAAACCTGCACACACGGTGAAGAGTTTCAGTTGTTAAGACTAAGCATCAGAATGGGGACAAAATGTGATCCGAGTGACTCTGAGTGTGGCATGATTGCTGGTGTCAAATGGTTAAGAGTATCTCACAAACTGCAGATCTGGGATATACACCACAACAGTTTCTGAGTTTATCGAGAATGTTGTGAAAAACAAAAAACATCCAGTGAGTGGCAGTTCTGTGGGCAAAAACACCTTATCATTGAGGGAGGTTAGTGAAGAATGACCAGACTAGTTAAAGCTGAATGGAAGTGGACAATAACTCACATAACCAGTGGTGAGCAGAAAGGCATCTCTGATCACACAGCCAGTAAAACCTTAAAGCGGACCACAGCAGGTTCCTCTCCTGTTCGCTAAGAACAGGAAAACTGAAGCTGCAGTGGGCACAGGTTAATGAGAACTATACAGCTGACGACTGAAAAACAACATGAATCCATGGATCCATCCTGCCTTTTATCAACAGTTCAGGCTGCTGTTTGTCGTGTAATTGTGTGCGGAATACTATCTTGCACACATTAGGCCTCTTGATAAATACCAGCTGATTTAAAGCAATGCCCACACTGTCCAAATGCACCCAAATTTATTTAAACGAAACCTACCACAGTATGGCACCTGTGACGAATGACACGGTTATAGTTAGGTACATAAGTGTTTGCGAATACATTTCTGTAATTTTACCTCTGTACTCCACCATGGAGCCATTAAGATGTTATTGAAGTGTAGACTATCAGCTTTAATTCCAGGGATTTAACAATAATATTGCAACTATAACTGTTTAGGAATTACAGCCATTTTTATCCATAGTTCCTCCATTTTAAGAGGTTCAAAAGTAATGCGACAAACTAACAAAATTATAAATATAAAAATAATTTTTAATACTTGGGTGAAAATCCTCCGCAGTCAATGACTGTTTGAAGTCTGGAAACCATGGACATCACCAAATGCTGAGATTCCTCCCTTGAGATGCTTTGCCAGGCCTTTACTGCAGCCACCTTAGGTTGCTGCTTATTTGTGGGTCATTCAGTCCTCAGTTTTGTCTTCAGTAAACGAAAATCATACTCAGTTGGGTTGAAGTCAGGTGACTGACTTGGCCATTGAAGAATATTCCATTTCTTTGCCTTGAGAAGCTCTTGGGTTGGTCTCGCAGTATGTTTTGGGTCATAATCCATCTGTACTGTGAAGCAGCATTTTGCAGAATCTGACCAGATATTATAGCCCTACAAACTTCAGAGTTCATCCTGCTATCAGCAGTCACATCATCAATAAACACCAGTGACCCTGTTCCATTGGCAGCCATACATGCCTATTCCATAACACTGCCTCCACCATGTTTGACAGATGATGCGGTATGTTTTGGATCACAAGCCATTCCTTTCCCTCTCTATTCTCTCCTCCTACCATCATTCTGGTACAAGTTAATCTTGGTCTCATCTGTCCTTGCCTCTTTAGAGGTTTTGTGGCAAAATCTAATCTGGGCTTTTTGTTCTTGAGTGTTACCAATGCTGTGCACCTTGTGGTAAACCCTCTGTATTTACATTCATGAAGGCATCTCTTGATTGTACTTTGACAATGATATGCCTACCTCCTCGAGAGTGTTCTTGGCCTGGCTAGATGCTGTGAAGGGATTTTTCTTAACCAAGGTGGTGTTGCTGAACTCGCCAGTGCATTCCTTCTTTTTAAGAATGTACCACATTGTTTATTTGGCCATCTATCTGCTATCTTTGTGATAGGCTTTTTTTTTTCAGTTTAACGATGGCCTCCTTCGTTTGCATCGACACCTCTTTGGATTACATATTCAGTGTTCCCATAAACAGCTACCAAATACAAAGTCAGCACTTTTAATCAAGTCCAGACCATTTTAGCTGTTTAATCTGTCATGAAATTTAAAAAAAATGGCTGTAATTCCTAAACAGTTAATGCAAAAAAATTTTAAAACTCGAATAAAAGCTTAAAGTCTACACTTCAATCAAATCTAGTTGCCTTCATTTCAAAATCCATTGTGGTGGTGTATAGAGGCAAATTATGGAAATTGTGTCACTATCCAAATCCTTATTTACCTAAATGTATATCTTCTCACAGTATGTAGATTGTCATATCACCCATCGATCACTGGAATATGATGTCTGAATGCCACAGTCTATCTGAGTATTGTTGCTGACCATGTGCATCCCTTTATGGCCAAAATTTACGATCTCCTAATGGCTTCTTCCAGCATGACAATGCACCATTTCAGAAAGCAAAAGTCGTCTCAAACTGGTTTCAGGTGTTCATTGTACTTCAATGGCCTGCCCAGTCACCGGATCTGATTTACATTCAACATATTTGGGATGTGGTAGAACGGGAGATTGGCAACATTAATGGCAGCTGTCATGTCAACATGGACTGAATCTCTAAGGAATGTTTCCAGCTGCTTGTTGAATCCATTTCACGAGGAAATCATGCTGTTCTGGGGCCAAAGTTGGGTCTTATCCAGTATTAGAAACCTAATAAAGTGGCCACTGAGTATAATTGAGTTACCACAGTCTGTTAACATTGATCCTCCCAATTGCACTATTGACGTTGTTTGGAGACCGATGTTATGTAAGTTTGACTTTTTTTCCCTTTTTTTCATTTTGATCAGAACAAAATGAGGTTAAGCATGACAGCTCATCATCCCCTGGAATGACAGACCAAGAGAAAGAAATGGCAGCCAGTGCATATGAAGCATTTTCGGTAAATCATCTCCTTTCTTTCCTGACATGCTCAGTCCAAAAATAATTGCTGTTTTGTGCAGTAACACCTTGACACCCATCAAAACTGCTAGGCCTAGTATCTTAAACTTAAGCTTGGCTGAGCTACTGTAGATGCAACACTTAGAGAGACAGCTGACTAATAATAATACATTAAGCTTTATAGAGAGAGGGTCACACCAGTGACTATTTAAAAATTTTACACTTTTCACACTTTATGCAAATAGTATACAGCATGTAAATAAACTCACTGCTTTTCTGAATGATAAATTCAGCATAAAATTGTCAATCAAAAATTTTGAATATGAGGACACATTGCTCTGTATAGCGATCTCTCCTTTGATCCAGCTAGTCTGCGCTTTTACTTTCCAGTCTTTTGTCATGCACATGTGCACTTGTAAAAAGCTGATTAGAAATCTGATATATATGGCAGCGAAATCGCCATCCTCACGGAGAAGTCTACCTGGGGAAATCAGTTTTTTCTAATCCCCTATCCCGATTAAACCAGGTTTCTGATTTACGTGACATTTAAAAAATTGGCTTACTGGAAAAAGCCGACTGTATCCCGGTTAATTAAGTGCATGTAAATGCAAATAACACAATTCTTTGAGTAACTTGATGACAGAACAAAAGTAAACTTATCTGTTGTCTGGTTAATGTACTATCAGCAGGCCAATGTTATGTTGAAATCTGTTTCCCCGTACCTTAACCTAAACCTTATATCTAATGCCGTGCTCAGGCTACAGGAGTTTTAGGCTGATTTAATCCCAATTCACCCCTCCCAACAATCAGAGGAGAAATCTGGTCTTGGACCTGGGTCTGTACAGTTTGGCCCAGATCGTCTGGTAATGTGAGGGGTTTACAGATCCAGTCTTAAACCTCCTTAACGGCTCCCAGACTCATCGGGGTAGTCCTGATTAATATCATACATGTTTGATATTTAGGAGTTAAAATCTGGATGATTACAATTTCTATTACGTCAGTCTCGGAGCAACTGACGAAGTTGCCAGGAAAATGGTAAACATTATAGCTCTTGAGGCTAATGTTAGCTAGCATACTACTGTTGAACTGACTAAAATCTCAACTCCATTTCTCGCTGAAGAATAGACATGTGTTGACCGATTCTCCCCAACCACTTGTTGACTTGTTTAGACTTCTGCTTTTTTTTTTAATTAGTAATAATAACGTGCTGCAACGTTAGTAATACTAACGTTGCTGCAACGTTAGTAATACTAACGTTGCAGCAAGTTGTTTCACCACACTCCATTTTATTCTGCTTCCCCCCATGACATCACGTGTGATGAAATCAGTTGAGGGGGTGCATTGCTCCCTAATTGCTCCCTCTGGCATGATAACTTTAATAATATCCTGTATTGTGTGATGCATCATTATTTTCCAAATCTTTTAGTGTGTACATGTTTGAGATTACAGAGAGGTTAATCTATGAAGTTTCTCTTTATATGTTCAACCCGATCTAAAAATTGGTTAGGATTTTAAAACTTGTGTAGTCAAAGCCCGGTTTAACCCTAACCAGTCTGCTACACCTAATCATGAATCGAGCCCCAACCCCAACCCCAACCGCAGAGTGAGGCCCTGCTGGAAACACTGTTCTAACAGGAGGGAAACGCTATCTGAAGGGAGAACAGATTTTGACACAGGACTGGTGTCTGTACTCAGTTAAAGTTCTTTTGTGTGAGAAGAACCTCCACTCTGTAACACTGTATTTGCAACAAATCCAACATAGTGATATGTCTTCTCTCTAGCGGAGGGTCATGTCAATCTTAGATGTCACACTCTTCCGATTAACTTTACTTCATCTCATTCAGTAGTTAAAATGATCAACGTAATTGTTTTGGACTAGGACTTTCACTGTTTATATTAAATTGCTAGGGAAACATAAGGTATGTCAGATTTTGTAGTTACCGCTGTTATCAACAATGCAAATCTTCTGTTGCTATGTCAGAAGATATCGGATCAGACTTGTAGTGGCAGAGACCAAATATTAAAGGACTTGGATCTGGATCAGACCCAAAAATTTTACAAGAGTAAATGCTTAATTTTTGCATGTGGTGCTTCCGGTTGTTTCTGTAGTGTATTAGTGGATAGGAGTTTTGAAATATGAATCAAATCCTCTTCTACAGTATATGTAGATTTGTATTGTAATAATATATATATTATATCAATTTTCTGGAAAGCCAATTGAAAGAATCAGATCAGTATCAGAAAAACTTAAATGATCCCCGTAGGGAAATTGTTTTGTTACACTCAACACTCCGTTAGGAAAAAGGAGTAAATAAGTAAAAAAGTAAAAACTATTATAATACTACAATAAAATATTGATAATAAATACACAGTAAGTAAATAGAAAACTGTGCAAAAAGTAACAAGTAATGTGCAAGGTTGAATCACAGTATGAACATAAGTGTGAAGTAGATTAACAGTAATTAAACAGTAAATTAACCATAGTGTGCAAAAGTAAACGAAATCAGAAGTGTAATGTGGGTCAACAGTAAATTAATACTAGTTTAACAGCAGAGTACTGAAGGAGATGTGCAGAAAGGGGAGAAATTATATAACTGGATGGCCACAGGAAGGAAGGACCTCCTGTGGCATTCAATGGAGCACCTAGTAATTCAGTCTCTGGTTAAACGCGCTCTTCTGGCTAACCAGAACACTGTGTAGACGGTGGGAGACGTCTATAGATGGAGAGGAGTTTTGACAACAGCATTCTCTCCACGACTACATGCACAGGGTCCAGCTTCACCCCTAGGACTGGGCCAACTTTCTGAATCAGTATGTTGAGTCTCTTGGTGTCGACCACCCTCAGGCCACTGCCCCAGCAGACCACAGTGTTGAAAATGGTGCTGGCCACCACAGACATCCACAGAATGGTGCCGCAGATGTTAAAGGACCAGAGCCTCGACAGGAAAAAGAGCGGACTCTGGCCTCTTCTGTAGAGAGCGACAGAGTTCCTGCTCCAGTCCAGTTTACTGTCCATGTGGATACCCGGTTATTTGAACTCCTTTACCAACTCCACCACCTCTCGCCTAATTGAAAGAGGAGTATCAAGAGTCCTGGATCTCCTGAAATCAACCACCAGCTCTTTTGTTTTGCTTATGTTGAGCTGCAGGTGGTTTAGCTCACACCAGCCCACAATACTGTCCACCACCCTCTGGTACTCTGACACATTTTTCCCTCTGATGCATCCAACAACTGCAGAGTCATCAGAGAACTTCAGTAGGTGGCAAGTCTCCGTGTCGTACCTGAAGTCGGAAGTGTACAGGATAAAGAGGAAAGGGGACAGGACGGTCCCCTGTGGAGCTTTAGTACTGCTCACCACTGACACACAGTTCTGAAGCCGCACATACTGAGGGCATCCACTAAGGTAGTCCATGACCCAGGACAGGAGGGTGAGGCATTGTGGAGCAGGTATATGATGGCAGCGTCCACTCCGACATCCAGTTGGGGGCACAGGCCTTGAGCGCCCTTGGGCTGATGACATCGGGACCAGCAGCCTTTGCTGAGTTTGCTCAGCAGAGATGGACATTGGGTTTGAGGTGTCGTTGCTGCAAGGTTTTTGGTCAAAGTGGTCAATGTGAGGCTGCATTTCGAATCTATTGAAGAAACAGTTCAGCTCATTGGCTCTGTTGATGTTCCGAACTACCGTCTGACTGCTGGGCTTGTAATCGGTGAGGGTCCTTATACCTCTCCAGACCTCCCTGGTGTCGTTCTGCTACAGCCTCTGCTCCAGCTTCCTCCTGTAGCTGTTTCTGGACCCTTTTTCCTACCTCCCCGTCCCCTGACCTCAATGCCCTCTTTTTGTTCAGGAGTGCTTTAATCTCTTAAGTACCCACAGGGCTTTTTTTTCTTCTCGAAAAACAGTGGACATTTTTGACTGGAAAAGAGGTATTCACACAGAAATTGATGTGCTCGGTCAAACAGTCTGTCAGTCCGTCTAAGTCCTCACCATTTGGCATGTGAAAATATCCCAGTTGGTGCAATGTCGTATATCTTCTCAGTCCACCACCTCACAGTAATGATGGGGGTGGGTTAATGTATGACCAATGGTCTGTACTTGGGCTGAAGGTTGGCCAAGTTGTAGTCGTAAGTAGGGCAGTCCACAAACTGAGTGAAAGTAAGGAGAATCTGAAGGTTTGGAGATCCTGAAAAAACACTGGGGTGCAGTGTGTGGGGTCTCGCAGTAACAGAATGGATGATGTCACTCATGGTTGCTTGGTTACCGGAGGGAGGAATGTAAACAACAGCGAAGATGGCGTGTGAGAATTCCCTTGGTATGTAGTATGAACGTAGCCCCACAGCTAACAGTTCAAAGTCTGGGCTGCGGAAACATTCCTTTACGGTAATGTTGGCCAGGGTGGCACAATCTGTTAATTAAAAAAAGCGGCAAGCCTGACACCTCCTTTATTTCAAACTCAGATTTATTATAATTATTCATTCTATTATTCTTTATTCATTATTTATAAAAGCTTTTTATGGATTAAATAACCAGATCAGAATTCCTGTTTTTGGCTGATGCAGCAAGTTAAATACCTGATGAATCGATGTACTTGCAAAGTCCAACTTATTAATTGACATCATTACCCACACTGGCCTAATACACCCAGAGGTATTGAAGCAAGAGCTACGACAACGTAACAGTATAGCAAAATCTGTTACTGTGAGAAGATGTAAGTAGGTCAACTGTAAGGCAATCGTCAAATCACCCATCTCTGTCAGTGGAATATGATTGTAGTAGAAGTAGGGTGAACTAAATTAGGTATGAGATTTTTTTTTTTTTTTTTCTGGCTCAGATGATGGTGGTACTACAACTGTGACATACTGCTGACTTTTCCATAGTTTTCTTCTTGTCAACAGATCCCATGGTATGTCTTATTCCTCTGTGCCATAGAGCTCCATTGTTGTCCAGACCAGTGTGAGCCACACTTTTGCACTGGTTATTGTGTTCCTTCATCACCATGAACACACACACTGTAGTTTATTTTAACTCAGTCACCCACACACACCTTCCTGCTGCTGTAATACTTAAGAGAGCACCAAATGTTGATTAATCCATCACAGAAAATAGCCACTAACAAATGCACTATTTCCTCCTGTTTGAGTAACCTTTGATTTATGTCCTCCGTAGAAACCAAACCCAAACATGTTAGACACCCCTCTCCACTATCATCATCAAAACACCAAATGAGGGAATATCTTTTGGATGAATGGTGTTGGTTTTACCTTTTTAATTTGTGCTGAGAGCTGAGAGCCAACGGCAGAGTAGGGAAGTCAGAAAGTTTAGAGAGACTGACTAACACATTGTTTTGGACTTTTCATGGGCTTTGCTGACAGTAAGAAACATAGAATCGTACTAGACTAATCCTTTAAAAATGATTTAGAGAAGATATGCTGTTGCATTGGCTGACATATTCCATCACTGCAGTCAACGTGTGTGTGTGTGTGTGTGTGTTTGTTTGTGTGTTTGTTTGTTTGTTTGTTTGTTTGTTTGTTTGTTTGTTTGTGAGAGACTCACTCACCCACTCTCTTGACTGTTTCTCTCATCTTCTCAGACTAAGATTATTATTGTGTGTGAGGCGAGCATGATATTGGACAGACACGGAGCTACTCGTAGAGTTGTTTCAAAGGAAGCAGGCTAAACCTGGGCAGTAGTTTCCAGTGACATCTGCATAAACACCCAGAACACATGAACATTTAAAGCTGCTATATTCACTGACTTGGGGCCAGTTTCATAAGTGATTTGCAAGCACTGCAATGTAGCTTGCTAGTGGTTATAGTGTCATGATTCAGTAATGATTTTCAACCACAAATTGGGTAAAGATTTGCTAGTACTGCAGAAGCGCTCGCATGCTTGGAAATTGCAAATTTGGTGAAAAAGGCCCATGTGTTCTTCACAGGCTGGGAAGTATGATGAGTCTCTCAAACACCTCGAAGCCCTGCAGGAGCTCAACAAAGAGGACTACAAGATCGCCATGAATAAAGCTGTCATAGAGTTTTATAAAAGTGGTCAGACTACCACAGGGACTCTGAAACAGACCCTAATGGCAATGAAGAACCAGGTAACTGCTGAAATGTGGGTCATGTTTTTCTCATGCTTTCTGTTCATGTTGAATTTATTTTCAGTGAAAGTTATAGACAAACACAATGATTATGATGTTGGATTTTTTTCAAACATCCTCTCTTCATCTTTCAGGTTCACACATCAGAGGATGTTGATGGTTTGGACGATGTTGAAAACAGTTTGCTGTACTATAATCAAGCCATCATCCACTATCACATGCGACAGTACTCTGAAGCCATCTCCATTGGAGAGAAGCTGTACCAGTTTCTGGAACCATTTGGTATGTCGTGGTACTTTACATGGTTTTATGAATGTCTACTGGTGTGATTGATTAGATAATAATTTAGTTGATCGACAGATCACCTAATTAATCAACTAATGGTTGATTCATGGAAGTTTTGTTTGGCATTTTAAATAATATATCAAGGACAAAAATACTAAATATTTAGTGATCACAGACTCTTGAATATAATTTGCTGCTTTTAAAAAATATCTTACCATTGTAAGTGAAAACCTTTTAGGTTTTTGTAGCCTTGCTCAGACAGAATTAGCATTTTGAACAAGTGACTTTGGTTCCTGATAGCATATGATGGGCATTGTGGTTACTTTTGACATTTCATGGGATAAATGATTGATCAATTTATCAGTAACAAATTGTATGGGTTAATTGATGATGAAAACAGTCAGGGTTTCTGCTCTTTTCATGAAACACCCCTTGTGTGATCAGAACATGGTTAATAATGAATACATTTATTATGTAGTTAAGAAATGTTTTAATGCCACATATGAGTTGTTGTACATCTGAAGCTCCAAAACTGAGATCATGCAACGTGACTTGTAGTCACTGTGTAGTTGTGCTGTGTGTAGTTTTGCCTTTTCAATTTTTTGCCATACTGGTTTGAATAATGGATATGGTAACATGGATGTGCAAGCCAAAGTTTTCATTACTTAATAAATCCAGATATCAAGTCTTGGCTCAAAAAATTAAGTGAGAGGGTTTCTGGGAAATGTGGTCATGATTTTTTGAAATGCTAGCTTAACATTACCACGGGATAGATCTAGCCTATCAGTTGTTTTGACCACAATCCTGTTTGTTTTACAAGGTCAGACCACAGTATTCAAGTTAATCTTGATATTTGATAAAGGTCCATGTGTTAGTCCTGGCATGTAGTCATTGTGTTATTTGTCCTAGAAGAGAAGTTTGCTCAGGCTGTGTGCTTCCTGCTGGTGGATTTGTACCTGCTCACCTTCCAACCAGAGAAGGCCCTCCATTTGCTAGCTGTGCTGGATAAACTCTCTGTACAAGGAAGCAACAAGAACGGCAAAGGAGAGGTACCCAAATGCACTACATTGTCATGAAAAGAAAATTACAGTTTTACACAATCTGCTCTTATTTTAAAATGTTTTACGGTACATTTTACATTTCATTCAATTCTGTTTCATTTATATAGCGCCAAATCATAACAGAAGTTATCTCAAGGCATTTTTCATATAGAGCAGGTTTAGACCGAACGTTTTAGTTATATTTAAAGAGACCCAATATTCCCACATGAGCAAGCACTTGGTGACAGTGGCACAGAAAAACTCCCTTTAACAGGTAGAAACCTTTAACAAAACCCGGCTCATGGTTCTACATAACAGTCTTGTTGCAAAGATCTGTGGTTGCAGTAAATCACTAATGAAGTCCAAATGAAAGACAAACAGAAGTAATCATGGGATAACGGAGTATGTACACACATCATCAGTTTAACCCAATTATCTAACCTATTTGTTGAAGATGTGTGCCTCTAAGATTTCTGCCCCCACCCAATATAATGGGGGTGAATGGAATTTAGTTTGTGGTGGTCAGAGCAATAGAAGATTAAATTTTAAAAAAGCAACTAAAAAGCAGTGTCTAGTTACACTGGATAATCCACAGAAATTCTTTGTGTGAAAACGGTTGTCATTAGATCACACACAGAATTATTCTCAGGGTAAACTTTTTATTTCATTATCTAACTGAACAAACTAAATATCTTAGCTGTGCCACTTGAATGGCTAGAATTAGGAAGAATTTTATGAAGTTTTGAGCTTGTCTGAAGCCACTAACTGAAGACGTTTCTATCAAGAAGTAAGTTGAATCAAGCGGATTTAAAAGCATACAGTTTGCTGTTTATTGAGTGCTTTGCTTGATTGCAGAACAACAGTTCAAACAAAGATGGAGCAAACCAGAAAGCAGAGTTCACAGCCATGATTGAGGCAGCCAAATCAAAGATGCATCAGGCAAGAGCTGTGTTCATAGATTTTAACAGCCACTGTTTTTGTGTTTCAGTCTCCATCCTGTTGACTGTGACTGACTGTCGTTTCTTTTACAGTACAAAGTTAGAGCCTACATTCAGATGAAATCCTCCAAGGCCTGTAAAAGGGAGATCAAATCAGTGATGAACACAGCAGGGAACGTGAGTCATCACGTAGTTCAAACAGGTTACATCAAATGAATGTGATGTTATTGTGTTTGGTAATCATCTTGGCGAGAACAGTGCATACCCTCTCCTGGTTCTTTGTCTGACTTATGTTTCCTGGCCCCTCCATTAGTCTGCACCGTCACTCTTCCTCAAGAGTAATTTTGAGTACCTGAGAGGAAACTACCGGAAAGCAGTGAAGCTGTTGAACAGCTCCAACATTGCAGAGCATCCTGGACCCATCAAGACAGGTGAAAAACTACTGTACCTCTAAGGATTTATGGCTTCCTTTGATAAGCTTGCTATCAAAAAGCCTTAAAGCTAGTTTTGGTTTTACTTTGCCCCGGTTCTGACTGTAAATGTATCATTATTGGCTTTGTGCTGCTTCCAAACAATGTCTTCATTGGAGATGAAACTAGCTTTAGCTGTGTCATTTGATAGATTTTTGTATGTGCTAGTTGATGGATTGTGCACGTGTCCTGACTTGTCTCATTCAGGTGAATGTGTTCGATGTATGTTCTGGAACAATCTGGGCTGCATTCACTTTGCAATGGGGAAACATAACCTAGGCATTTTCTACTTCAAGAAGGCGCTGCAAGAGAACGACAACACCTGTGCACAGTTGGGAGATGGCAACAATGGGCAAGGTGGGTCACAGAAGTGCTGTCTCTTGACTGAATCTGCTGTCAAGTGGTAATCCATCTAATTCATGTTATCGAATACTCATCTCCTGTAGGCTTGAAAACTGGATTTAAAAGGTTTGTAGCTTGCTCCTTCACAGAGGACAGCAGCTCTATATATATTAGATTAACAGTGGTTACAATGGATTCCAGCTGGACCACGCTTCACATCAAAGCATCTCAAGAAGCACCTCATAGAACCACCGTAGCATATAACCCTCATAATTCTCTGCTATCTTGTAAACAGTTGTCGTTTCGCCAGAATGTTTTGGATATGTTCATAAAAATTTCTAAAAAATTTACATTGTTCACTGTTATATCTGGTCACCATGTAATCCATTGAAATCATTGAATCCAAACTGGCTGACTCTCATTGCAGAAAAATGTTCTACTTTGTCCAGCAATGTTTAAAATACACACAAAAACAGTTTTTTGCAGTTCTCTAGCTTCTCTCTCTCCATGCTGATAGTTTTGATTTTACAGTATTTGTCCATGTTTTTAAATATCTTGTCTCTCAGAGGAATTAAGTTTGTGACATTTAAAAGATTAAACAGCACTATGTCTTTAACAGACATGTGTCTGTTACTCATTGTCAGAATTTTCGCTGGAAATTCTTTCTACCAAAGAAATAGTGATCAAACCAATAATCCACAGAGAGGACTGGATTATCCAGAGTAACAGGTACACTCTTTCTGGGAAACATGTTGCAGTTGTTTTTAAATATATATACAACCATAAACAAAGAAATATAAATGCATTTATTTGTTATTGGTGTGTTTTGATCAACTATATATCTACTATATCATCTTAAATATTTGTAAATTTTCCACAACCATGCTGTCTTATTGTGTAAAGCGTATGCCTCAGTTTGAACTAGGCCAATTAGGACAATTTATTGCTAACATGTGGGTCCCCAAAGGTAACGTCCCTTTCTTCTTTTGTTACTTTTATTCTCCAGCTAAGAAGTTCACAGGTATCCCCATGTGTGCTCTACTAGCCAACAAGCGCTATGAGCTGCTTTATAACTGTGGTATTCAACTGCTGCACATCGGCAGGCCTCTGGCAGCATTTGAGTGTTTGATGGAGGCGGTGCAGGTTTACCATTCCAACCCTCGACTGTGGTTGCGGCTCGCAGAGTGCTGCATCTCTGCCAATAAAGGGGTATGACTTAACTGACGTTGATCCTGAGCCTGAAGTTTAACTTTGTTTCATAGTTGAGTATTCTTCTAGCATTTTGCCTTACTGGATTTTCCTTTTATCTTATTTTAAATATAACTTGCCTTTTTGCATATTTTTTATATTTTGTTTAAACTTTGTTTAAGACAACCTTATACTCTAATTAGATGTATAAAAACTGTTTTGTTTTTTTTCCTGGATAAAGGATCACTAAAAATATGTTTTGTTGTTCTCACTTGAATTGGAATATCATCCAATAATGATAATGGTTTTGCTTCAGGAATTATTCACAAGCTACCATGGGCAACTTATTTTTCTTCAGCGATTTCAATATCCGATGAACCAACTGGAATGTCAGGTTGAACATGTATTTACAAATGACCTTTTTAATAAATAATAAGGTAATTTGTAAACACCTTCCAGTACAGTTAGTGATGGTTTAAAGGTGAACAGAAAATCACAGTAAGTTACTCCATGTTTATGTTTCCAGGGCTCGGAGCAGGAGAGCAAAGGTTTACCTTGTAAAAAAGGTATTGTTCAATCTATTGTCGGACAGGGCTACCATCGCAAGATCGTTCTGGCATCCCAGTCTACCCAGAATACTATCTACAGGTCAGTGTCAACTCCAACAAGTCCATCCTCCAGCCCTGAATCCCCAGAGTCAAACTACTGAAAGATGTTGACCTTTACTTTTCAGCAGTTGACAGCAGTGCTGCATGTGCTGTTAATCTTGGTTGTCTCCTTTTAAAGGCATAGTTCAGTGTTTACCAAGAGTGAGAGCAATATCAATCTCATGTCTGTGCATTAACTCTGAAGCTGGCACTGGGGGTAAATTAGCCTAGTTTAGCATGAAGACTGTAAGTTGGGGGCTAGCCTGGCACTTTAACTATAAACTCGTTGAGCACTTTATTAGGAACACCTGTACACCTGCTTATTCATGCAATTATTAAATCAGCCAATCATGTGGCAGCAGTGCAGTGCATAAAATAACGCTAACACAGGTCAGAAGCTTCAGTTAATATTCACATCAAACATTCGGATGAAGAAAAAATATGATGAAAAATGAAAATATGAAATATGACTTTTACTGTGCCATGATTGTTGGTACCAGACGGGCTGGTTTGAATATTTCTGAAACTGCTGATCTCCTAGGATTTTCTCACACAAGTAGTTTCATGTATAGATGGGACACCTGCAAAAAATTTCTACTTGTTGCACATCCGATGGTGCCATAGGGCCAGCTATCTGCTAGAAGCCACCTGTCAATGATGTTTCGTCCCATTAGTTCCAGAACATCTTCAGGTAGTGGGGCACTGACAGGGACATCTCCCTACAACCCCGTTACTTGCCCTAGGATTCTTTCTTCCCCTATGTGTTGTCTCTCCCTCTCAACCAGAACCAGAAGCTTCCTTCCTTCGCCTCTCCTGCCAGCTCCTTTAGTGCCATATTTAGTTAGACCCCTGACACTCCTATAGCCCTCAACAAATGGTAGTCCAATGTTCCCAGGTAGCCGCAGCACCCTACTTCCACAGGGAATACGGAAGCCCTCCAACCTGCCCCTAAGCATTCCGCCTTCAGGTCTGCATACTTTCCTCTCTTCCTTTCGTAGGCCTCCACTCCTTCCTCCTATGGCACAATTAGCTCCACCAGGATGGTAGTCATTGTCTCTGCAGACCACAGTACAATGTCTGGCTTGAGAAACATGGTGATCTCAGGGGAGAACTGGAGCTCTCTCTCCGATTCCTTCCCTGGTTGTTGACTCCGTTGTACTGCCTTCACTTTATAGAGTTCTTAATCCATTCTGGCTACCTCAGAGGTGACCATCTCTTTCCTTCCCTTTCTCGTGGCTGCAGAACACGACACAGGAGCCTCCCTCCACCCAAGACTAGTTCTCCCTGTTTGTGTCCTGGCAACCACTTCTCAGTGTTTCAGCCTGCTAGTGGCTTGGTCAACAATAAGCCCTACCTTCCATTTGCGACCTTTCTCAACATGGGCTTTTGCATTGCATACTGCCATGTCTGACGACTCACTCAATTTCATGACCAGCCTTGCTTTTGTCCAGTTTGTAACCCAAAATGATAGACTTCAGCAGAAGCTGGAGGATGTCTTCTCTACACAGGCCCACACTGGAGATGCACCAGGATAGGCGTAAGTTCACATAATTTGACATAATTTGAGGGGCCACATCGGCCTCTGGTAAAGGGTGAACTGGTAGCACCGTGTCTTGTACTGCCCTTTAAACTGTCTCTTATCTCTTCTCCACGCCTCCAGAGTGTTGATGTGACTCTGTGGTCGCCATGTGCTTGTCTGAGAGCTCCGCTGTATACAGCTGTCCCAGGCTTAGAGCGGTTGCTCCACAAACAATGGGATTCTCTCTTTGTCCACATAGAAAAAGATTGGGTCATTCCTGGATTCTTGCCCTCTCTAGAGATTACTCAGAATCGTGCCAAAAACAAAAACATCCAGTGAGCGGAAGTCCTGCGAACGGAAATGCCTTGTTGATGAGAGAGGTCGGAGGAGAATGGTTGACATCGATGTCAGCCAAGAACAGAAATCTGACACTGCAGTTGGCACAGGCTCACCAAAACTGGGCAGCTGAAGAATGAAAAAACATAGCCTTGTCTGATGAATCTGGATTTCTACTGAGGCATGCAGATGGCCAGAATTTGGTGTCAGCAGCAGGAATCCATGGACCCAACTTGCCTTGTGTCAGCAGTCCAGGCTGTTGGTGGTGGTGGAATGGTGTGGGGAATGTTTTCTTGGCTACTTTGGGCCCCTTAATACCAATCCATCAAGGTTCGAATTCCACAGCCTATCTGAATATTGTTACTGACCAAGTGTGTCCCTTTATGGCCACAGTTGACCCATCTTCTAATGGCTACTACCAGCATGGTAATGCACCATGTCTAAGAGCAAAAGTCGTCTCAAACTGGTTTCACGAACATAGTGATGAGTTCCCAAATGTTCATCCCGCATTTGGGATGTGCTAGAACAGGAGATTGGCAGCATGAATGTGCAGCTGACACATCATTTCTGCCATGTGCAGAAATAATGTGATGCAATCATGTGAACATGGACTGGAATCTAAGCGGAGTGTTTTCAACATTTTGTGGAATCCACGCCACCTAGAACTGAGGCTGTTTTGAAAACATAGGAAGGCCCTGCCCAGTATTAGTATGGTGGTGTTAATAAAGTGCTTGCTGAGTGTATGATGTCCATGCTCACTGTATTGTAAAACAATGGAAGTCTGAAATGATAGAAAACTAAAAATCTAAAGCTGCACTGAATGTGTTTAAAAATGATTAACAGACATATAAAGGATATGTCTGTCAATCAAGGACATATAAATGTAGTGCAATTTGTAGTTAGGGAAAAAAAAAACTGGTATTGTCCTCTCGATTTCTTTTAAAATTAGAAAACAATTTTCTGTCCATTGAAGCTATAAGATGTTTCCACTGAGTAAAATATTCAAACATAAGATATATATTTTTTCAAATGTCTGCACTATTTTATCATGCAGATATTTTACTTATTTTCCATCATTTTATACACATTTCCCCAGTCTAAGAATTATAACTGACTGACATTAGTAGTTCATTGTTTTTATATTTGCCTGATGCTCTTTTCGATAACAATCTGCCCAAGCTCGCTCTCTCTGTGTGTGTGTGTGTGTGTGTGTGTGTGTGTGTGTGTGTGCGTGTGTGCGTGTGTGCGTGTGCGCGTGTGTGCGTGCGCGCAGTGAGGGCCAGTCAGCTGCTATACCAGTAGCCAGTATGGAGTTTGCAGCCATCTGCCTGAGGAATGCTCTGTTGCTGCTACCTGAACACCAGCAGCAGGACACCAAGACAGAAAATGGCTCCAAAAGCTTCAGTCAATCAGGAAGCACAGAGAGCGGAAGCGAAAACAGTGATGCATGCAGGTCAGAACCCTTCCCCACAAAAACATACACAGACACAACACATGCTCCTGTGTTTCCACTCAGCTGTTGACTTGATGCAGGAATGAAGAATCGTGTGATATAGCACCTCACATACTGTACATACTATCAGAACAGCTCAGAACTCAACAGCTGTTCACTATTCAATTCAAAATTAAAGATTCAAAAACTTTTAATGTCCCAGAGGTGCAATTTGTGTGATGTTTGCCTCCAGAATTTGCTGGTATTTAATTAAATCTATTCATCCCTCTACCAGTGAAATGTTCTCTGTGCCACTGGCTCCAACAGAATTCATTTCAATTATTTATAGTGTCAAATCTTAACAGAAAATATTTCAGGGGACTTTTCATATAGAGCAGGTCTAGACTGTTCTCTTTATAGTTGTATTTACGGAGACCCAACATTTCCCCATGAGAAAGCATTTGGCTACAGTGGCAAGAAACAACATACCTTTGCTCATTTTGGCCAAAAGTCCTATTTCGATATGTTCCTTTTCAAACTAATGACACTGAATTTTGTGTTGAGGGTGCATCACAAAATTCTGATGACTCTTCCATGAAGTTCATATTTGTGCAAGTTTCGCTTCACAGTAGAACTGTGCACCACCACTCCAGAGTCTGCTAAATCTTCCTGATCAAAGGGGGGGCTTGATTTGCCTTTCTAGCAACCCTACAAGAAGTTCTCTCGGAAAGTTTTCTTGGTCTGCCATTTCTTAATTACACTACTAATGGAGGAAACACCTACCTGAAAATGCTTTGCTATCTTTTTATAGCCCTCTTCTGCTTTGTGAACATCAATTATTTTAATTTTCAGAGTGCTAGGCACGTGTTTAGAGGAGCCCATGGCTGCTGATTGTTGGGGCAAGGTTTTAGGAGTCTGAGCATTTATAAAGCTTTGAAATTTGCATCACTTGGCCTTTCCTAACGATGATTGTGAACCAGCCATAGTCCTAACAAGCTAATGAAGGTCTGAGATCTTGGAAAAAGTTATCTGAGAACTCTAATCTCTTGGGTTGCCAAAACTTTTGTATGGTGCTCCTTTCCTTTTATTCTCTCTGAACTTCTACAAAACAAAGATAAGACATTAATCTTGCATAAAAGCAAACAGATAAAGGGCTGAAACCAGATGACACTAGGCAAATTGACCTAGTCTTGTTTCTACCACGTGGTACCTTTTGATAGACATCTTTTATCTCTGGCAGCTAGCATGACATACATCATGTTTCCAGGACTCTCACACTACAGGTGTCACATGGAGAAACTGTAACAATTCAGTTATTGTGTGGGTCTGTGTGTGTCTGTGGTTGTTGGTGTTGGGGTGTGTGTGTGTATGTGTTGGTTTATCTGGGTGGCGTGCTGCTGCATACAATTGCCCTTACATGGATAACTTGAATTGAATATTCCACTGAGAAACACCAACTAGTAGCAGTGGCAGTGCTAACGTAGACCTGACAACCAACAGCACGGGTTAAAACCACAGGGACATCCCTGCACACATGAAATGTTATCGTGTATAATAATCCACAGAGAGGACTGGATTATCCAGAGTAACAGGTACACTCTTTCTGGGAAACATGTTGCAGTTGTTTTTAAATATATATACAACCATAAACAAAGAAATATAAATGCATTTATTATTATCATTTATTATATTTATTTGTTATTGGTGTGTTTTGATCAACTATATATCTACTATCTACTATATATCTTGAAGTAGAATGTTATCGTGTATAAAAGACAGACGGGATCACCTGTTTGATTTTTATTTTTCTCTGAACAATTATAATATATATATTACATAACAACGTGATACATTTTCCAAAGCCATAAGTGTGCTCTGAGTTCCACACTCTAAAAACTCTAAACACACGTCAAATTGATCAGCAAGGTATTGATCACAGAGCCTGACAAATGTTGGCAGTCTTCATGGAACAGTTTTCAACACACAGCAACAGTGTGAGTTGTCTGACCATAAAACCAGTGATTATTTCTGCAGTTTCAGAGTAAAACCATCCAACACCTTCATAAAATCCAACAGCTAACAGGGTGGTTTCCTTTTTGGAATTATGAACATTGTCCTTTTATTATTTTCCCATTCATTTTGTGTTTGTGCAGTTTAAGATACAAAAACAACTCCACATTGATCGTCTCATAAACTTGCAGGCATTCCTGTTTGTTTGTTGCTGTGGCTCAGTAGAGTAGAACATGTGTTCTGATGAACGATGAATTGGTGTGTTTTGCAGTGGGAAAGGTCAGGAGGCTGATAAGTTTTTGTCTGCAGCTCCATCGTCTCCTCTCAGAAAACAGGAGGTAGAAAATCTAAGGTAATGAGGCTTCATATTTCTTCTCATTTTCTCTTCTCATCACAGTTTAACTGACACATGATTCATTATTTAGGAATATTAAATAACCTGTTAAACCCAGAGGGCTGCACAGTAATTCGTAATGTCAACTGTTTAATATGTAGGTGCTCCATCCTGGCCTGTAGTGCCTATGTGGCATTAGGACTGGGAGACAACCTAATGGCTCTAAACCACGCTGAGAAACTGCTTCATCAAACCAAGGTGTCTGGATCCCTCAAGTAAGTGCTGAGCCTGTTTCTCAAGCCCAGCTGTTGGTTCACCTGGTCTGTTTCTCTACTGCAGCCACTAATGACCTAATCCTTTAAAGAGTTGAACAGCAGTGTCTTCCCCTACACTGAATCAGTAAGCGGTCTGATTTGTCTTCCTCCTCCTCTGCTGTGTGTTCAGGTTCCTGGGTCACCTCTATGCTGCTGAAGCCCTCATCTCATTGGACAGGATCTCTGATGCTATCACTCATCTCAACCCAGAGAATGTTAGTGATGTGTCAATGGGAGTGTTGAGCAGCGAACAAGACCAAGGTCTGTGGGTTTCACACATTCTCAACAAAACATATGATGTAGTTTTGTTTCCCTAATGTTTGGTTTGGTTTTGTGAACAGGGTCTGACAAAGGAGATGAGCCCGTCGAATCCTGTGAGTCTACTTTGTTAAAACCTTAATGCATGATTTTTACTTGAAACAATCCAAAGTCTAATCTATAGGATATTTAAACAGGAATAATGGACATTAGAAGTACAAAATTAATTTGAATCAAAACAAAACAAAAATACAATAGTAAGAATGAAATTGTGATTCATTGTACAACGGTTTCATAAATGATATCAGCAGCAAACCTAGACTAAAGAAATAAGTAAAAGAATTACAGATATTACTATAATAGTTCCCTTCATGTATGCCCTGTGTGCAGCGGGAAAGCAGACTCCCCTTTGTTACCCCAGCAGTGTGACATCAGCTCGAGCGATGATGCTCTTCAACCTGGGCAGTGCCTACTGCTTGAGGAGCGAGTATGACAAGGCCCGCAAGTGTCTGCATCAGGTAACCATAGCAACAGCGGCATGACTTCAGCAGGTCCTAGAAATGTCTGAAGTTGTATATTTTCCTTAGATATAGCATTTTTTGAGGTTGTGTTCAGATCGAATGGGAGTCATAAATGCAGCCCACAATAACTGTCTCAACTTTTGCTGCAGCCCAGTACAGTGTCATCTGGCAGCTCCCTGTGTTGTACAGTCAAAATATAGTCAAGCTCACATTGCAGGTAGATGACCTTATAGCAGAGGTTTTCAAACTGTGGGAGAAATGAAGGGGGTGTGGAAGGAAAGACATAAGACAAGAATACGGTGTGAGGTGAAAGGGAGTTAATTATTGCAGTTTGGCCTGTTGATTTGGCCGCTTATCAAAACAGTCAGCAGCGGCTGCACACAGCCCATGAAAGCAATTAAGGGACTTAAGCTAATTTTTCTTGGAGTCAAAACCCAGTCCAATCTGAATACACTGACATGAAGCACATATTTTTAGATTCAGTATGACTTATACTTTCTGGGATCATTATCTTTAATGTCTGTCACAAACAAAAGTCCAAAATTCAGCCTAGAAATTATTGAAAAAAAGCTGCTCCTTGTAATTCCAGAACTTGGCTGAGAATCATCAAAGGGTCAGACCTGGAGGAGCCCTGCCTTATATCATATACTGTGTAGCAGTGGGTTATTCTGCTGTTTACTTAACAAGCTTCAAAGCAGAGTAGAAAATTCTTTGCGGCCAAACATCACTTTCCAGTGATGTCTGCAGACACAGAGTTGCATTTATATCAAGGAAAAACAAGGCTTCTCTCAAGCATGAAAGTTAATCCTTGAGCTTGGAAAAAAGTAGTTTGACGTAACAATTTCTCTTTTTCAAATCATTACATGACAGTGAAGTAATAATTTAGAGCTCATCCAGTTGTGATTTGTGTTGTCTTCATTAGGCTGCATCTATGCTGAACACCAGGGAAATTCCACCTGAAGCTATCCTGCTGGGAGTCTACTTAGAGCTACAGAATGGTCAGATCTCCATCAGACACTCACTGACACACTCTGTCCATATAACCTCTTTGAGCCAATTTGAAGTTGTTGAGATTCTTCATATATATTGTTCTCAGTTGTGTGGGGTAGCAGATATAAAAAAAGAAAAAAAAGAAAAAAAATTTTTTCCAGCCACAATCATCAAACCAGTAAGCCTCCCTGTTGTGCTAACAGCATGGATGAATGCTGTTGCTATTGGAGCAGCATGCATGCATGCTGTCTAAATGCTATTTTAGAGACTGTAGAGATTACACTCTCCCAAGAGGAAAACATTGGAGGACAAAACGAATTCCTTGAATGTCTTGGCTTGACTATTTTCAAAGTTAATAATGTTGTGTAATGAAGCACAAAATGGCTGTCAGCAGCTGTAATAATAATAATAATAATAATTAAAAAAAAAAAAAAAAGGCATCTGCATATGGAACAGCAATGCTTTGACTTGGCTGAGTCTGGAGTGCTGTCATGAATAGAAAGTTGGCCAAACTTAGTCTTACTTATTCTTTAAATCTGATAACTTTTTATTTAAACCCTCATTTTGTTCATTTCATACTGAGTTTTGTTCTTGACAAAGCTCTTGAACAGCATTTTGTCTTAAGTCAACATTGAAGACACATTGGTACATGTGAGGAACTTGGCTTGAAATGTTTAAAGAAGGAAAAAACCTTTTTGTAGACTAGTTAAGTATCATTTTGATATCCATACTGACATTAGGTATTAGAGATATCCCGAGCTGGTTGATTTTAATCAGTGAGCTCTAATGGTAATGAATGTTCTCTCTCCTCAGCAAAAGTGTAGTAGTGCACCAAATATTCAGGCAGAAGCTTATCATTTTAGTTGGTGCTAACCATCACTTTAACCAGTTAAAATAACAAATGTCACCAGCAGCGGGTCATGTCAGCTGTCATTAATTAATGTTAACTCTGTGAATAACCTGATAACAGGACAAAATAACACTTGTCTTCTGTTGAGTTTGTGGGCTCGCTGCAGCCGCCTTCTGTATTTGACCAAAGATTGTTCATGAGTTAAAAGAAGCTCCACTCTGTAACACCACTGGTACGCCTGTGATCGGACTGAGTGTTCCTGTGGTTCCACCAAATCCAACAGAGTGATGCGTCTTCTCTCTAGCAGATCACGTCACGTCAGTTTCAGGAGTCACATTCTCCTAGTTAAACTGTCCTTAGAATTATATCAATAATTTTAAATTATTAACTTTATAGTTTTGAATCAGGACCTTCAGTACTGGGTCAGGTAGTTCATGAAAAATAAGGTATGCCAAATTTAGAAGGCTACACATCTCACTTCAATCTATACAGTTGTGTGCAGAAGTTTTTCCCATGTAGACCTGGTTTGTGCATCAACATTGCACAGTGGTATGGTGGACCACCACCCCTGTGTCAGCTAAATCTTCATGCAGGTCCTTTGCAGACATATGGGGGTTTGTCTTTCCCTTTCTGCCCACCAGATCTGTAGTTTTATTTGAAAGTTTTCTTGGTCCTCCAGATCTTGTCTTAACTTCCATTGTTCCCCTTAACTGCTATTTCTTAATGACATTTCGGACTGTGGAAATTTTAGCCTGGAAGCACTTTAATATCTTTTTATATCTTTCTGTGGCTCAGGAGGTAGAGTGGATCGTCAGCTAAATGGAAGGTCGGTGGTTTGATCCCCGGCTCCCCCAGTCCGTATGTCAAAGTGTCCTTGGGCAAGATACTGAACCCCAAATTGCCCCAATATATCTCTGTGTGTGTGTGTGTGTGTGTGTGTGTGTGTGTGTGTGTGTGTGTGTGTGTGTGTGTGTGTGTGTGTGTGTGTGTGTGTGTGTGTTTTTGTAGAATGCACTGTACGTATAGAAAAAAAGTGCCGTACGAATGTATGGGTGAATGTGGCATGTAGTGTAAAGCGCTTTGAGTGGTTGACAAGACTAGAAAAGTGCTATTTAAGTGCAGTCCATTTATCATATACCATAGCCTTCCCCTGCTTTTTAGCATTAGTTAGATCCTTGGTCGGTTGCATAGAGGAGCCCATGGTTGTTGAGTGTTACCACAAGGTTTAAAGAGTCAGAGAATTTATCATCAGCTGATAATTCCAAATGACAAGGCTTCACCTGCCCTACAAGTCCTAACAAGTCAATTAAGGCCTAATGAGTTGAAAACATGAATGCATGTTTTACAAGTAGAACTCTGCATGCAACTGTATTTAATTAACATTTTGGTAAATACAGTGTAAGTATAGGATGGTGCTGGTATCTGCAGATACTCAGTAGGACTTGCATCAGAATTTGGGGCCAAAAAGCCAGATTGGGACATCCCTCATCAGGTATCACTGGTTTCAAAGATGTCAAAATGCTCTGGCTTATTAGCTCTCTAAACACTTAGAGCAGTCATCTTTGTCTGTTTTTTCAGCTTCTGAATGAGTCCAGCTGATCTGAATGAGGGTTGTGGTTTTAACCTTTTTCTTTTAGTTTGTGATTGAAAGGCTAAAAGCAGTATATAATCCCCCAATCTGTGTTGTGTGTCCTCAGGAAACACCCAACTGGCCCTGCAGATCATAAAACGAAACCAGCTCCTGCCCACATCAGTCCAGAGGGTCTCGCCAGACTCCCGCAAGAAACCGGTCCAGCCCTTCCAGCTGCCCCCATCCTTTACACAAGTTCAGCGCAAATGAGCCTCCACAGCCAACCTCTGATCCCTGTATTCCACACACAGACAGACACACACACAGACAGACACACACAAACAGACAGACAGACAGACACACACACACACACACACACAAAAACACCTGTGGAGCCTTGATATTTATAAAGCTGCTTCCCCTCGGCATCAGGAGCCATATGAAATGCCGGTGTGGCTGCTGACTGATGATGATTGAAGAACTTCAGCTGCAGCAGTGTCAATGAACTGAGACCAGCTGAGTTTTTATTTCCATTAGACTGAGGAATTTGTGTTATCTGAACAATGAAAATAAATTTTATTTACTGTATGAGGTGTGACTCTTGAATACCTATATTTTTGCCAGGGGGGATGTGGAGGCCACAGTGGGCACAGTGACAATTGATATAATAGGGACATTTTACAGTGATCAATAGAAATAATACTTAAATGATGCACAGGTAGTAAGTCCTGACCCTCTCTTCTATGACAAACCTCAGCTGAATAGTATATAATGAGCTGAATGCAGATCATCTATGTGTAATAAGAGTTTAACAAGTGATATCTATCTGGATAATACCAACATATTGCCAAGATGTGCTTGGAAATATGTGTGCCTCCAGAAGGACTCTAGGTAGAAGAAATCACACTTTGCCATGTTTTGTTCAGGGGATCAGTTCCAAACAGTGTTGCACTTCCATAACACGGTCTCCCAACCACAGTTGCCCGTCCCTGTGCACAAATGCAGTTTTGTTGTCTCAGGTTGTAGCCCCCAGTTTGCGTGTGTTAAATATTTCTCAGATGAAATGTTCCCAGTGCCCCAATAAAGGTCAGTGAATTTTGTGAATATTGTGGTTGTTCACATGTTGAATTCTATAACTGGTGCATTTTGTGCTCAGAAGGTTGCAGGTCAAATAAACAAAGTAACATGCACCCCATGTTCACTTCCGTGAGTGTTGTGCATGCACAGTCTGTTGCCATGGGTTGCCGGCTACAATTCCAAGTGAGACCAACACATTTCATGTCTTTTATCAACACAGTTGTTTAAGACAAAATACAGCAGTTCTCTGAAGAAATAAACACTAATGAGCAAGGGAGCAATATGGGTTGCCCCCCCTATATTTCATTTTCCCAAAACGTGGGCAGCCTGCATCTTATATTTGACCTGCAAGTGTTAAACAAGAATTCAAGAGCTTACATGTAGAATGCTTACACTCAATCATTTTCACAGTGATTCATCTGGACCACAGAAACTTTCTAAGGTTTGCATTTGAGGACACAGCCCAGGAAATACATCACACATCGAAGCTCCGAGCTTTTCAGTGAATGCAAAGAAAAGATCCCTGACTCTGAGTGTACAGTTCTTGTTTCTTCAACTTGAAATATGTTCCATTACCAGTCATGCACGTCCGTCAGAGCACAGAGTGGCCACATTTTCACTTTTTGCACGGACTCGTTTCCAAACATTTTTACAGCCATTGGGCATGGTGGTGCCACTTGTGCTGTTAGGGATGCAAGTAGTCTTGCAGGTTGGCTGTTCTAACTTTGAAAGAACCTGGCTTGCTAAATAAGGGTTCTACCACAGGCAGTATTCGTTTTGCAAGTTGGTATCAACAGATGCCTCCCTCAGCGGGTGGGGGGGCTCTGTGGGGCAGTGAGGGAAGTCTGGGTGCTGGAGCAGTACAAGCTTCAAATCAACCATCTGGAGCTGCTGACCGTTTTTAGCCCTTTCAGGGCTAAAAATCAGGAGAGGCAAAATCAGGCCCACTGGAAGAAATGCATTCAGCAGTGTCTTGGGTCATGGGCATGCTAGCACATCCATTCCAAGAGGTACATTGTTTTTAGTCCTTTCAGGGCTAAAAACTGAGCACTTTATGGGACTTGCCTGCTTCTCCTGTCAAAACTGTCTAATTCTCCGTTGCTGTGGTGCAGTGCTCATTTTATGTCACCAAGAGCTGCCCATATTCCAGGGCATCTGAACCTAGGGGCAGATCTTACCTCTAGGGGGGCCCTCTTGTGCGAGAGTGGAGGTTACACCAGTTAGCGGTTGCTCAGATATTTGAGCGCTTCCGCAGGGCAGCGGTGGATGTCTTTTCTTTCAGAGAGAATGCCCACTGCCCCCTACCCATCTCAGTAACAGACCACAACGTACCTCTTGGAATGGATGTGCTAGCATGCCCATGGCCCAAGACACTGCTGAATGCATTTCTTCAAAGCACTCAGGCCTCGTTCACCAGAGGTTTGTATGCTTATAAGTGGCAGGGTTTTGAGTAGTGGTTGCAGGAACCATCACTTTCAATGCGCTATGGTGGAAGTTTCATCTTTCCTGCAGGAACTGTTGCAAAGGTACTCCCCTTTTCCACAGTTAAAGTATACTTAGATCACCTAGTCATGTTGGTTTTGAGGGGGTGTTGCCAGGTGCTCATCCAGGTTTCTTAATGAGAATCTACTGGCTAAGGTCTATGGTTAAATCCTGTGTTCTCTCATGTGATTTGCAGTTAGTGCTTGTAACCCTTTGTGATCCTCCATTTGAGTCCACTGAGTCTGTTGATATGAAGTTCCTTTCATAGAAGACCTGATGTTGGCGTTTGCTAAGCGAGTGGGTGATCTCCATGTTTTGTTTGTGCATCCTACCTGTACCCAGTTTGCTGTTGATGGTTTGAAGGCTACACAACAGCCGAACACGGCGTATGTAGCTAAGGTAATCTCCACAGTGTATAGGTCTATGGTCTTTGAGCTCCAGCCCCCCCCCACACACATCTGAGGAGCAAGGGATGTTGAATACGTGCCCGGTGTGTGTTTTACTTGCATACATAGACTGAACTCAAAGTGTGCCTTTATGTGAACAGTTCAACTCACTGAGCACTTTATCAGAAACACAATACTAATACTGGGTAGGGCCTCCCTTTGCTCTCAAAAAAGCCTTAGTTCTTTGTGGCATGGATCCCACAAAATGCTGGAAACTTTCTTTGAAATTCTGGTCCATTTTCACACGATTGCATCACATCATTTCTGCATTTCATTGTCTGGGGAGGCCACTGAAGTACACTGAACTCATCACTATGTTCATGAAACCAGTTTGAGACGACTTTTGCTCTTAGACATGGTGCATTACCATGCTGGAAGTAGCCATTAGAAAATGGGTCAACTGTGGCCATAAAGGGAAGCACTTGGTCAGTAACAATACTCAGATAGGCTGTGGAATTCAAACCTTGATTAACTGGTACTAAGGGGCCCAAAGTGTGCCAAGAAAACACTCCCCAACCATTACACAACTAGCTGCAGCCTGGACTGTTGACACAAGCAGGTTGGGTTCATGTATTCATGCTGCTGAATTCTGACCCTACCATCTGCATGCCTCAGCAGAAATCCAGATTCATTGGATCAGGCTACATTTTTCCAGTCTTCAACTGTCCAGTTTTGGTGAGTCTCTGTCGACTGATTTTGTTCTTGGCTGAAAAGAGCAGAACCGGATATGGTCTTCTTCTGTTATAGCCCATCCACCTCAAGGTTGGACATGTTGTGCACTCTGAGATGCTTTTCTGCTCACAACAATTTTAAAAAGTGGTTTTCTGAGTTACCATAGCCTTAGTCTGGCCCTTCCCCCCTGACCTCTCTCATCGACAAGGTGTTTCCGACTGCAGATCTGGCACTCACTGGATGTTTTTTATTTTTGGTACCACTCTGAGTAAACTCTATAGACTATTGTGCATGGAAATCCCAGGAGATAAGCAGTTTCAGAAATACTCAAACCTGCCCATCTGGCATCAACAATCATGCCACGGTCAAAGTCACTGAGATCACATTTTTCCCCCATTCTGATGTTTGATGTGAACATTAACTGAAGCTTCTGACCTGTGTTAGCATGATTTTATGCATTACACTACTGCCACATGGCTAATTGGATAATTGCATGTATATTCAGGTGTACAGGTGATAACAAAGTGCTTGGTAAGTGTACTTGTCATTTCCTGTTGCTAGCTTCTGTGTGACTGGTAGCGAGTTTTCCTGCTCTTCCTCTACCTAGCTAATTTTGCTATTTTATTTAATTACAGTGGCTAATTACTCGCTGTACATTTAAATGTACATTAGTTCTGCTTAAGCACTCTTAGCTCTCTCTTTCTGTTAGCGTTTTCTCGCTACTTCAGTTGTTTACACGCTTCTACATCCACTAGTTACTTTAGCTTAGCATATAGCGATGGCCTCTCTCCCTCCTGCTCTCTTACTCGGTGTGTCTCATGTTTAGTTATTATCTGCTTCCTTAAGCGAAAATGTTACATGTAATAAATGTAGTTTATTTGCAGTAATGGAGGCGAGGCTCAGTTAATTAGAAGCACGGCTCCGCACCATGGAAACCAAATGGTTAGCCGTGGTAGTTAGCCAGCCCCCAGTAGCCGGTGCGAGCCGACCCACTCTCTCTCACGCCCTTAAGCCAGGGCAGCTGGGTGACTGTCCGTTACAATAAGCGTAGCCCTAAGCAGAAGCCCATCGTTAACCACCAACCAGTTCACGTTTCAAACAGATGCTCCCCACTCAGCGACACACCCACTGAGAAACCAACTCTGGTTATTGGCAGATCTATCTTTAGAAACGTGAAGCTAGCGACATCAGCGACCATAGTCAAATGCATTCCTGGGGCCCGAGCTGGCGATGTTTTATCCTATTTAAAACTGGTGGCTAAGGATAAACGTAATTATAGTAAGATTGTTATTCACGTCGGCGGTAACGACACCCGATTACGCCAATCAGAGATTACAAAAATTGATGTTGAATCGGTTGTCGGTGTGTACGATTGCCAAGACAATTTCGGGCTCTGTAGTTTTCTCTGGGCCCCTGCCTTATCTGACCAGCGATGACATGGATAGCCGCATGTCATTATTCAACCACTGGCTGTCGAGGTGCTGTCCAACGACGTGGGCTTTGTAGATAATTTGCGGACTTTCTGGGGAGGACCTGGTCTGATTAGACGAGATGGCATGCATCCCGTTTTGGATTGACCAGCTGTCATACCTAGAAATCTGACTGAGTATATTAGTAAACCAAAACAATGACAACCCAGAGTTGAGACCAGGAGGTAGAGTTGCTATTTTACACAGAAATCTAATAAAAAATTAAGACTACCACTGCAGAAGTACGACAAAATAGGAGAATTAAATGTGGACTCAAATATTAGATCGCTCCAATCCAGAACTGTATTAGTAAATGATCAGATATTGATATATTTAATCTCACTGAAACCTGGATGTGTAATGATGAATATGTTAGCCTATATGAATCCACTCGCCCAAGTCATATTAATACTCACATTCTTCGAGGCACCGGCCAAGGAGGTAGAGTTGCAGCCATTTTCAACTCAAGCCTAATAATCACCCCTAAACTCAATTATAACTCATTTGAAAGCCTGGTTCTCAGTCTTACAAATCCATCATGGAAAACTTTTAGATGTCTATTTTGTTCCTTTTAGTGTATCGCACTCCTGGCCCATATTCTGAATTTTAATATGAATTCTCAGAGTTTTTATCAAGTTAAGTCCTTAGTACAGATAAAGTAGTTATGGTAGGTGATTTCGATATTCATGTGGATGTTGATGATAGCCTTAGAATTGCGTTTATCTCAATGTTAGACTCAATTGGCTTTGCTCAGGGTGTAAATAAACCCACTCACTGTTTTAACCACACCCTGGACCTCGCTCTTACTTATGGCATCGAAATTGAACATTTAATAGTCTTACCATCGAATCCTATTACTATTTATTATTATTATTATTACTATTATTATTACTATTACTAATCCTATACTACTATTTAATAACTTTTGAATTCCTGTTACTGGACTACACACTATTAGCCAGAAATGTCTTTTTCTAGATGTCTGTCTGATAGTGCTGTAACTAAATTTAAGGAACTAATTCCATCAACACTTAATTCACCACCATGTTACAATATAACAGGAGGACTCCTATTCTAACTTTATTCCCTCCCAAATTGATCATCTTGTTGATAGTGCTGCAGGCTCAATGAGAATGACACTCGACTCTATTGCCCCTCTAAAAAAAAAACAAAGGAGGTTAGCTCCATGGTTTAACTCCCAAACACGCATATAAAAGCAAACTACGCAAAAACGTGAAAGAATATGGCGTTATACCAAAATGGAAGAATGCTGTTTAGCCTGGCATGATAGTCTTAAACATACTGAAAGGCCTTTTGTAATGCCAGAGCAGCCTATTACTCATCTCTAATCGAGGTAAATAAAAACAACCCTCGGTTTCTTTTCAGCACCGTAGCCAGTAAGAGGTCCACCGATCCATGTATTCCCATAGCTCCTAGTAATGACGATTTCATTAGCTTCTTTAATGATAAATTCTAACTATTACAGAGAAAATTCACCACCTCCTGCCCTCAACCGGAACCGACTTATCTTCAAACACAAGAGTCTTAGAAACAGCTGTACAACCTGATGTATACTTAGACAGTTTCTCTCCCATCGACCTTCGCCAGCTAACTTCAATAATTTCTTCATCTAAACCATCAACTTGTCTCTTAGACCCCATCCCACTAGGCTACTTAATGAAGTTTTACCCTTAGTTAGCACCTCTTTACTAGATATAATCAATATGTCTTTTTTAACAGGCTATGTACCACAGTCCTTTAAAACAGCTTTAATAAAAATAAAACAGCTAGAATTAAAGTAAAAAGCCTACTCTTGATCCATATGTCTTAGTCAAATATAGACCCATATCTAACCTTCCCTTTCTCTCTAAGATCCTTGAGAAAGCTGTCACCAACCAGTTGTGTGACTTTTTACATAATAATAGCTTATTTGAGGATTTTCAGTCAGGATCTAGAGTGCATCATAGAAGAGAGACAGCACTGGTGAAAGTTACAAATGACCGTCTTACTGCATTGGATGAAGGACTTGTCTCTGTACTTGTCTTGTTAGACCTTCGGGCTGCATTTGATACCCATTGACCATCATATCCTATTACGGAGACTGGAACATGAATTGGCTTTAAAGGAACCGCTCTAAGCTGGTTTAGGTCCTATTTATCAGATCGATTTCAGTTTGTGTACGTTAATGATAAATCCTCCATATACTCAAAAGTTAGTCACAGAGTTCCACAAGGTTGTGTGCCAATTGTATTTATCAATTAAACCTGGTGAAACCAATCAGTAAGCTAAACTTCAAGCTTGCCTTATGGACATAAAGACCTGGATGACCAGCAACTTTCTGCTGTTAAACTCAGACAAAACTGAAGTTATTCTGCTTGTCCCCCAACACCTCAGAAACACCTTATCTAATGATAAAGTTTCTCTATATGGCTTTGCCCTGGCCTGCAGCACCACTGTTAGGAATCTCTGAGTTCTCTTTGATTAGGATATGTCCTTTAACATCCACATAAAACAAACTTCAAGGACTGCCTTTTTTCACTTACGTAACATTGCAAAAATCAGGCACATCCTTTCTCAAAAAGATGCAGAAAAACTAGTTCATGCTTTTGTTACCTCTCGGCTAGATTATTGTAATTCCTTATCATCAGGCTGTCCCAACAAATCTTTAAATACTCTCCAGCTGATCCAGAATGCTGCAGCACCAGTACTGACAGGAACTAGGAAAAGAGATCACATTTCTCCTGTGTTAGCTTCTCTTCATTGGCTCCCTGTAAAATCCAGAATAGAATTAAATATCCTCCTCCTCACCTACAAAGCCCTTAATGGTCAGGCACCAATCGTATCTGAAAGAGCTCATAGTAGCCTATTACACTGTGTTCCCAGAATGCAGGCTTGCTTGTGGTTCCTAGAGTCTCCAAAAGTACAATAGGAGGCACAGCCTTCAGTTATCAGGCTCCTCTACTGTGGAACCATCTTCCAGTTTTGGTCCAGGAAGCAGACACACTCTCCACATTTAAGAGTAGGCTTAAAACCTTCCTTTTTGATAAAGCTTATAGTTAGGGCTGACTCAGGCTTGTCTTGAACCATCCCTTAGTTATGCTGCAATAGGCCTAGACTGCTGGGTGACTTCTCATTATGCACGGAGCTCCTCTCTCCTCCTCTTCCTCTCCATCTGCACATATTCATATGGCATATGGTGCTGCGGAGTCTGGATCTGTGACTGCAAACCACCTACTGCCTCCATGATCCTGCTCAACACCCACTGCTTCAAATATTATGATTATCATCTATTATTATATTTAATTTTATTAGTACTATTATTCACCCTATTATTATTAGTTTTATTATTAGTCTCATTTTTGTTACACATCTTTATGTTATACGTCTACTGTGCTATGCCCCCCACCCTCTCTTTTTTCCTCTCTCTCTCTCTCTCTCTCTCATATATGTCACCACAGTCTGTGGACAGTCCTGTTGTCCTATACAGTATGTGTTGTACCTCGTCCCTCTACTTCAGGGATCATAAGTTATTGTCCTAACATTTCATTTTGGTTTTGCGTGAAATAACTTAAAAACTGTTGCACAGATGGCCATAGAAATTCAATACAGAGGTTCAAAATCTAACACTATGACAATTAAAGTTACTCCTAATTTGAATAAACATGGGTAATCATAAACATACCACCACTATGTAACCACAATATATAAATTTAAAATTGTCCCACAACAGCAAATTGAGACAAAACAGTTAAAAAAACTGAGCTGATTGTTCTTACTGTTGCATGCTGGGACATCTTGAGAAGGGGCAACCGAGTACTCATCATTTACAATAAATCACCCAAGTCAAGATGTTTTGGACATGAAATTGTTACTTTTTTACTCTCTTACTCTTTTCACAATGTAGCTTTTTCTGATACCATATCCTACTACATTCTGTACTACTCCACTGGATGTTTGACAAAAAAATATTTTTATATCTATTGAAATGGTAAGATACATTAATCTTATCCTTGTGTCCACGCTCATCTGCAACACAAAGTATAATCTTTTATTCTTAAAGTATATGCTTCAGTATATGTTTCAGCCTCACTCTGTGTAAGATAGCTTATACTCATAAGCTGTACATGTACATGCTGTAGATATTAATTTTGATTTTTGGTTTGTTGAATGCTGGCTTTTGGATTTTGTGCTGTAGGAGTGTCGTCCCATTAGGAGTGATTTCTTTTCTTCTCCTTATCTCCGCCTTATCTTTTGCAGATCACAAAATACACATGGGTCACTTTTTGTAACTCATGTCACTGATATGGCAGAAAACAGCACCCCCTAATGTGCCTGATCAGTGCTCAATCATTGACCTGCCGCTGGTCCAAAAATAATCCCAAACCCCTCTCTCCATACATTCATTGGCTAAACTAGGTTTGCCAATATGTTATGTTTTTGACTTTGGCCTTTTTCTGAGGTGGATTTTTGGAGGGTTTTCTCTCTAATTTAAGTACATAAAACACTTCTAAAACATGTTAAGGAGTGATCTGCAATCATTTTATGTGGTTTGCATGGCAACTCTATACATTACAAATACATGGGGCACAGTTGGAATGTGGATCATGAAGACATTGATTTGAGGGTTAGGATGGAAAAAAAATACACACATTAGACCTTAAAGCATTAAATTTTAATTTATTACAATATATGGCATTATTTTTGTTTTAAAAAAAGGTTGCACGAAAGTCAAAATGTAATAACTTGTTAAATCAAAAAAGTTACATTATTCTGTCACTATTATTACATTATAGACAAATTATTACTGTACATTTTTGTTACATTGAGTTTCTACAAGGTGTTACTGAGAGTTGTATCAGAGTCAAGGAGCATATTTGATTAACTATCAATTCACAGTCCAGTCTGTTTTTTCATTAATAGATATAAAAATAAACATTCCAGTCTGAAATGACAATCTTTATTTGGGAAGAATCAGGTGTTTCACAACTACTGTACCCTTACAAAGTTCAAATCTAGGTCTGTGTCCAAAAGCACTCCCTATTCACGATATATTGCATTCCATTTAATTTGAGTGTGTAATTGTACCCACTAACTTGTGCCCTCAAAAATTCCATGACGGAATGAAAAAATTAGTGTCCATGCCATGGACACAGTGCAAGGTGCCGCATTTTATAGATGCAAAAAATACAGTTGTGTGACTCTACAGCTGTCATTAATGATGCAAAATGATGATAAGGGTTCAAAATGACAATTTGCTGCTCATCACTCAGTGTCTATTATATAGGGAGTAGTTAAGTGTAATGGGAGGGCTGGAGCCAATCTCGCCCAGTGTGAGCTTGGATTGGCTTCAGCCCCCTGTGACCCTCATATGATAAGCAGTATAGCTAATGGATGGATGGATGGATGGATGAGTGAGTGAATGAGTGAATGATGGATTGATTTCAGACACAGCCATGACCACTGGAGTGCTCAACCTCCACATGTGTGTAACAGTAAGTGCTTCAAAAGACCAAGCTATAGTATGAGAATGGGTCCATAACCAAAGCCCCATCAACTCTGGACTCAGACTGTACACCAGCACCTGAAATGGCCAATAAGTGCAAAAAAGCTCCATCCAGTGAAGCAACCCATCATCACACATCTTAGTCTACATGCTGGGTCACACATTCATGTTTAGTCCCTTCTTCTCTAAACAAAAATGCAACATAGTAAAGGTTTCAGGTGCTAGGTGTCTAGTGAAGTGCTATGTCTTCACAGAGTCAGTTTCCGATCACATAAATTACAGTTATATTCACATGTATAACTAATAGTCTGAATTCTAGATGAAAAATCTGAATTTGATATTGCTATAGTAGCAATACTGACAACTTACAGACACCAGTATGCTTCAAATTAAGTGCTGCTTGGATCAACTGCTAAATAGCAGGGTCTGAACCCCCCCCCCCCAACACCATTCCAATTTCAGAACTCGGGGTTGAAACTGTCGTCATGTCCAACAGACCATCTGACAATCATTCCCACTTTATGCAGTGACTGGTGAGATGTGTGAAGCTGGGGTTTGAACTTCTCTCACAAGTTCTAGTCTTTCATACAACTAGTTCTGTCACTGATGCAGCAACAATAAATACTGACTTTGTCAAGCCATGCATATGACAAGGTTTCAACCCTTACCTGTAAAAGCTTCAATCATAATGCATCTCTTTCACTGGTTCCCTACCTTTTTGGCTTGTTGTTATTACAAGCCAAACACTACCTACCCCAATCCCTTATCACAAATTCATCCAAAGAACATCTGGTTCTCAGACTTTTGTTTTTGATTCCTGGAGAGAACGAATTCTGTAGTGTTTTAGAAGAAAAGCAAACATTTGAGAAAAGTAAAAAAAAAAAAAAAAATAGACACGATTTCATGTAGAAGAAATATTTTTCCTCTTCTTCCCTTTCTTTTGAATTAGTTTGCAACCCCTAGTTGGGTCCTTACCTCCAGGTTGGGAACCAGTGACGACTGGTGACCATCCAATTCTTCTATTTAGCTTTTCCAGCAAGAGATAAAGTGCTTCTTATTGGATGAGCACACACTGGTCAGCTTGAATGAACCACTTAACAAATGTTTTCCTTGAGAACTAACAGATATGACATCTGTTGTGACCTCTTGAAATCTAACAAACAATATCGTTAAGATATGTATTTGCTGCCTGAACAACATTAAACTGCTAAAACACTTCTTTTCAACATTGGACAGAGTGAAGCTGGGAAGGTGTCGCTCTAGCTCAGCTCTTCCAGTCCCAGGGGAGACACAGGTCCCCGTCCTGCATGACTGAGTAGAAGTGAGAGACGCAGATGTGGAGGCCCTGCATGAGGGGGGAGCGTTGCTCCACCAGCCTTTTACAGCACAGGATCATTTGAGTGGAGCTGACACTGGGCTCCTTGGATAGACTCCTCAGAGACAGACTCTGGACACAATGCTTCACCACAGCCTCCTCCTCCACCTGTAGCCTGAACACACAAAGAAGTCAGAGTCAATAACAAAGCTAATGAACCAATATGAGGTGTGGTGTATTACAGAACAAACTTGACAGGCAAACAAGGACAATCTGTGATGACAGGCAGTGATCACCAGATGTGTATCCTAGTAAGGATAACAAACCCAGTAACCCACTTGACATGTGGTGGGATAAACTGAATAAAGAACAGCCTCAAGCACTGTGTAACATTTTCCTTCTGACCTTCCCAAAAGTCAAACAAGCATGTCCTGTGCTTTCATTTGAGAAGGATATTGCGCTTTTAAAGATGCTTAGAGTAAACATCAGGAGTACATATCATTCACGAGAAGGGGGAGCACGCATCATGCAGAGCATCGCATAGACAATCAGTTCAGATCTGAGTAAAAAACTGAAGGAAGCAGAATTTTGGGGTTTTTTCTTTGACAGATCAGAGGACACAAAAAACATGGAGCAGGAAATTGTGAAAATTGTGTCTGTGTAAAACAATAGGGAGTCCTTGGATTAATCAATTCTGGTTTGAATCAAATGGCGCAGGACATAGTTGATGGGCTAATACAACTTTTCCATGCTTGTGGCTTAGGGGATGGATGAAAAACAAAGTTGGTCCTTGTGTGCACAGATGGAGCTCAAGTCAACATTGGAGTTTACAACGAGGTTGTCTCCAAATTACATCAGATGGTGGTGATCCGGGATTCCCTTGTGCATATTCTGTGTACTGCCCACACCCAAGTAGTGCAACACATCAGCTGATCGCATGGTTCCATAATGCTAGCCATTTAAATCGCTCAGAATATGGAGGCTTTTACCCACCATTCAAATTCAATTGGCTACATGTGATGATGGTGACCTAAAACATGCAGTGATAAGCACCAAAATTAACAACCACTGAATAGTTAAGTGAGTAGAAGATGAACTAATCACCAAAAGACATAAAGTTGAAGGTGAAACATTCTTTTCAACATTTTAAGTAAGATTAGTGTATTATTTCCGTTTCGTATAATTTTAGTGTGGGAAAAGGAAAGGAGCAAGTTTGGGCACCCCAAGAGATGTTAGCTCTCAGATAACTTTTGCCATGGTCTCAGACCTTAATTAGCTTATTTAGGGCTATGGCTTGTTGACAGTCATCATTAGGAAAGGCCAGGTGATGCAAA